>NW_010967707.1:2103424-2156575 GCF_000463585.1 Tarenaya hassleriana | reverse complement strand
GGCGCGGGTTTCCCCGCCCCGCGTTACTGTGCCGAGACGATATTTCCGCGTTTGGATTACACGGCCGACCCGCCGGTGCAGACGGTGGTGGCGAAGGACATCCACGGCGCGGTGTGGAAGTTCCGGCATATCTACAGAGGCACGCCTCGCCGGCATCTCCTCACCACCGGTTGGAGCACCTTCGTCAACCACAAGAAGCTCGTCGCCGGCGACTCCATCGTCTTCCTCCGCAACCCAGATTCCGGCGACCTCTGCGTCGGCATCCGCCGGGCCAAACGCGGCGGCCTGGCCGCGCCGGAGAACACGGGGAACTCGTACTCCGGATTCTCTGGCTTCCTCCGCGGCGACGAGAACACGGCTGCAACGACAAATCTGATGATGAAGCGCTGCGGAGGAGATGGGAAGGAGACGGTGGGGGAAGCGGTGGCGCGTGCGGCGCGTGGGAAGGCGTTCGAGGTGGTGTACTACCCAAGAGCGAGCACGCCGGAGTTCTGCGTGAAGGCGGAGGAAGTGCGTGGGGCGATGAGGATAAGGTGGTTCAGTGGGATGAGGTTCAAGATGGCGTTTGAGACAGAGGACTCGTCCAGGATCAGTTGGTTCATGGGCACTGTCTCCTCCGTCCAGGTCGCTGATCCAATCCGCTGGCCTAACTCCCCATGGCGCCTCCTTCAGGTTTCGACCTCTGACAACCTCCATGTCCTGTCTGAAATGTGGACACAACTGGGCATTAAACGCCTTAGATTCCGGTTCCAGATCGCATAGATTTTGAGGTTCTTGAAAAGAGTTCTTGATTTTCAGGTGGTGTGGGACGAGCCAGATTTGCTGCAGAACGTGAAACGGGTGAATCCATGGCTGGTGGAAGTGGTGTCGAACATGCCTTCCATCCATCATCTCTCCCCATTCTCCCCTCGGAAAAAGCCGAGGTTCCCTCAGCCGTTCGATTTCCCCTTCGACGGGACCCAGTTCCCAATTCCGTCCAACGATAACAACAACGCTCCTGCAGGCATACAGGGAGCCAGGCAAGCTCAACAACTGTTCGGAACACCGTCTTTTTTGTCGGATCTCAATCTCAACACTTATTCCGGCAACAAGTTCCAGTCTCGGGGTATGTTTTTCCCGGGTTTCAAGCAGCTCAACCACCACCCGAGCCCGCGATTTTACGATACTACCCTCTCCCCGCTGCAGAGAGAACCTATCTCGAGCGTCTCTTGCTCTCTAACGATGGGGAACCCTTCCCCGGTTCAGGAGAACAAAACCGGTTCTGGTACGACACACCAGTTCTTGCTGTTTGGTCAACCGATCTTAACCGAACAGCAAGTCCTGAGTAGGAAACGATCCCTGGAAGAACCTAATCCCGAGGCAGAGGATAAGCATTCTCCTCATGGGTTAACTTGGAACTGTAGCCTTCAAGACCTCGAGACAGGACACTGCAAAGTGTTCATGGAATCCGAAGATGTTGGAAGAACGCTCGATCTATCGGTCATGGGGTCATACCAAGAGTTGTATCGGACACTAACCGATATGTTCAGTATAGAAGAAAGATTGGATCTATTGACGCACGTTATGTACCGGGATGGAAATGGTGACAACAAACGCATTGGAGACGAACCCTTCAGGTAAAAACACAGGTTCTTCATTTGGTTGGTACATTGTGGTTTTCTCATTGATTAACGGTTTCGGTTCAATGCAGTGATTTCATGAGATCGGCGAAGCGGTTAACGATCAAGATGGATCCTGGTGGTGAGAATGTGAGAAAGTAGGTCTTCAAACGTTTCGGTCTCTTGGAATTTTGGTTCGGTTTATGCATTGATAGAATACCGATTTCAGTTTTGATTTTGAATCCCGGTTTTGTACAGGACTTGGTTAACCGGAATTCAGAAGGGGGAAAATGGAATAGACGCCTCTCGCAAGACCGGTCCGCTCAGCATTTTTGCTTAAACAGTTGATTGATGCTGTAATTAGGGTTTATTTGGTTATTGCGTTGTATGTTTATTTATAATTTTCCGTATGGTACTGTATTTGTGTTTCGGTCACTTTTGGAAGAAAACATTATCGAGTTTTAAAGTTTAGATTTCATTACATTAATGTTCGATTTTAAATTTTCTGTGAGGTTTGCATGTAGTTACATGTCCGTAGAACTACAGTCAGCATTGAAATATACTACATTCATTTCTTAATAAATATTGTCTTAATTTTTTTTCATAATTTTTAAAAATGTATAAAAAAAGTTATACATACTTTTATTAAATCAAATTTCTATTAATAATCTATTGAAATTTGATATTTTTAATTAAAACTAAAATTAAAATTTTTTCTATTAAAAATTATCTAAAAATCTAAAACACATCTCCCTACTAACAAAAAAAATATTCTTTAGTTTATTAATTACTTCATCCGTTTTCAAAATATTTGTAGTTACACATGGTTACAGGTTATTCCATATTTTATAAAAAAAAAAGTCATACATACTATTATTTAATATTTTTATTGATGATAAAAATAATATTATAATTAATAATTATTTAGAATTTAGTATGAATAAAATTAGAAATTATTATAAAAAATATTTTGAAAATATAGAATGATAAATATTTTAAAATATGTGAAATAACCTAAAATGATAAATATTTTGAATAATACATTTTATAGTAATGTTTTTGTTTGAAGATAAAAGAAAAAAGAAATAAAAAGAGGGCGTCGGGATCTAAAATACGGAAAACATGACAGCCAAAACTCGACTGTCTCAGCAAAGTTGTCGGAGAAGTCAAAGCAAAAGTCTTAAGAAACCACACGTGAGTGAGTGGGGCCCTTATATGACGTGGACATCCGTCACGTGCGGTCCTTCCCTACCGCCGTTTCGGTGGCTGGGCCCTCCACTTGCTCCAACCTTCGCAGCTTCTCTCAAGACTTTTACGTCTCGTGCGAGGAAAAATAAATAAATAAAACTTGCGTGTTCTGTTTTTCATTATTTAATAGAAAAAACAATGGTAATATGGATTCTAATGAGTATTTTTCAATTCGAAACGATTCAAACTTTTGAAATTTAGAAAAATATTACAGTAAAAATCTATTGGTAAAGTAGTGCCGAATTATTCATGTCAATAGGCTAAATTACATGCATTAAATACACGGTATTAAAAAAATTCATACTCATAACAAACATATTAAAAAAACGCATGCACGTAATGTTCAATATATATATATATATATATATATAATTGTAAAAAATAGTAACGAAAGGTTCAAGGAGCAACATTATCGAAGAAGCCAAATGGTCAAAATATGAGGCATGTGAATTTGAACCAAAAGACAAAAAAAAAAGCAAAGTGGTAAGCTTTTCAAAGCAAACAACTTCCCTCAATTTACTCTTCAAAAGTTTCTGTTCCAATCCGATTTTCATGGGATCTGCCCCCTTTTTTTTGGTTCTTCTCTTCCTCGGGACAATACACTGTAAAATATGCATAGGGGTTATATGTATAAAAATGTATTAATATGACATATGGTTTCGAATTGATTTTATATTCAAAGCATTAGTCGTTTTTTTTCTTTCCCAATGAAAATTTGAGAGATGCTCGTTTCTATTTTGAATTACATGTTTCCACAAACATTAAAAGCATGATTAATAATGCATTAAAGGGTCTTAGAAAAATATGTTCAATCTCGAGATTCGATTGACAACTCAATTCAAGTTGCAGACACAAAGAGGGGTAAACCCAACAAAAATATTTAATGACAAATGTTAATATTAGAAAACAACATTAATTATGAATTAATTTCCTGATAAATATAAATTAATCAAAGTGTGAGCATAATGAGAGCACACTCACGCGTGATCCAAAGTTGGATGTGATTCCGACTCAAATAATTTAATCTCACAAACGAAAAATGATGGGGTTAGAATTTAACATTGTAAACTTTATGGCCATAAGTAAAAACAATGAAAAGTAAGTTACTGGTTTTTTTTTTTATATAAAAAAGTAGACATCCATAGCGCGTTCGTGTGGTAGGTCCCACTAATATTTTTTATTTTGAATTTTAAAATTATTTTAGCGTCGAAGCCGGTAGTTACGTGTAAGCGTGAATGTCTCATACGCAAGTACACGTGTGCGGTGGAGATCGCATAAAGGAATTCTATCGTGCGGTCAAGATTCTCCTTATCCGCTTTCACCGGTTTGTCGAAGATTTTGCGGGCACGCGACGTTAGTTGTTCGGTCAACGATATTTTCGGCCTTTGATTTCCGATATGACGAACCAGTGATATCCAAAATATCGTATCGTGTTTTATTGAAAAAATATTATTAGAAGTTATTTTTTTAATAGATGTGTTAAAAAAAAGGGTGAATTACTAAAAACATTGTCCATTAATTATATGAAAAAAAAACAAGGCTTCAAGGCGACAAAAAAAAGGACAATGAAAAACAGGGTCAATGTGAAAGGGTTTTGGGGTCAATGTCACAATTAAATTTCTTCATCAATTAGATCAGCCAAATTTAATTGGAACATTAGAAGAATGAGACTTGAGTGTTTATTTTCAGGATCTTACTAATTCTTTTAAAATAGATCTTATTGTTTAAACATGTTATGTGAAAAATATTTAATTTAATTCCATTCTATTATATAATTGGTTTTAAATTAATATAATAATAACGTTTTACTGAATAAAATGTAATTAAACTATCATGAACTTGGTTGTATCTAATAATTTTTTATGACCCAAAATTTCTTCAACAATAACAAATAAATAAAAATATATCACACAATCAGACAACAACTGACAAAATTTAAAAGTGTGGTAACGACAACCACCACCACCACCGTGACCGACAATGACCAAAAAACTCCTTTTACATTCAAATTCAAACCCGAAGCTTTCCTCTTTCTACTTCCCCCCATTCTCCCATACGAAATTATAACTGTACAAAAAAAAAAGGATTATTCTCAAGTGTACGTATACGTACCTCCTTTTAAAAAAAAAATCACTCTAAAACGACAACTTCTTGATCGAGCCTCCAGTAATTGGCGTCGTTGAACTCTTTGACTCCACCAGAGCTGTCTTCGGCTACCTCCTTATGATCCTCCTGCCCCATCATGTTCCTCTTCAATGGTCCAGCTTCCCCTACTATCCCTTCCTTCAACGCCTGCTCCATTGCTTTCCCCGTCCCTTCCGCTTCCACTCCCACATACTCCACTTCCTCCTCGAACAATGCCCCCACCGCCTGCCTTGTTCCCCTGCTCCCAGTCGTTCCTTCCGTTGATGATGTCGGGGATCCATTTGGAATCACGGGTTCGGTTTTGATGTCAGGCATTGGTACGTCGAGGTTCGTGTTAGCCTCATTGTCATCGTCGCCATCGATGAATGGGTTTAGACCAGATCCGCTGACTTGCATATCGGATGGTTCGCTCCACCCGACCCACTCGGGCGGCCGTTCTGTGAAGGCTGCTTCTGTGTTTTCCTCTGAGGTGTCGAAGTTGAAAAATCCCATGGGGTTCTCTGTTAGGAAGCTGACTCCGGTCGTGGATGTCGATGTGTCCTTTGCTTTCTCTGATAGATCGTCGTCTTCTCCGACGACGACCTCGTCATCGCTGCTACTGCTGTTGGTGACGTTAGAAATCCTGTTTGTATCGTCTTGGAACGTGAACCAGTTTGAATTTGTGAACAAACTGCGATAAGTAAAAGACAACAACTAAGTCACCTTCAAAGCCAAAGCCACAAACAATATGATTCATCGATTAAATGAGTAAAGACCAGTTTACTAAGGAAAAACTCACCTTCCTTGGTCATCCCCAAGTCTCAAGGATGAAATAACGACTTCAGCTGACTCATCGTCGAAGTACACATCCTGCATATATTATGAACTCAATCTGATGTCAACAATTGTTCTCAAAGACGAAAAATGTCTTTAGGCGAATTTTGTGACTGTCCACGTCTAAATGTGGGAGCTTACATCGTCGTCTCTGCCAAGAGCATTGTTGTCCTGAAACCAGAGAAGATGGGGAGTTTTAATGGTGCTGGGTAAAACCATCTACGAAATGCAAAACCCACTTGTGAGAGGGGAAAAACAAGGAAATACCTCTTCGTTATCATCATTTCCATAGATTTTGTATCTAAATGCCTGGCTCAAATTATTGGCAAGCGCTGCAACGTCATAATCCCTGTCTTCCTCGTCACTCTCCCTTGTCCTATCTTGTAATGTAGTCGGACGCCTGCATGTCAGATGGGTCAAGCATTTATTACCAAAAAAAAGTGAAACGGGTTCACCAGGAGCAGATTCACAATATTTTTTGGATCACCATAGGAGCAATAATTATACAAGACTCCATATCATTATGAGACAATCTTTACGGGGTTTATCATACGATACTCCAATCATTCCAAGAATAGCAATCATATTCGTCTAGAAAATATGCGGTTGAGGATAATTCTGATGCTTACTACATTGGAGCAAATTATAGTAATGAGAGAGCATGAGTTAATAGGCGATACCCGCATGCCCATCTGTAGACATTCTCAATAGTATTACGTTCCTGCAGAACACTAACTTGCCACTCGTTCCATTCGCTGTTTTCCTACAGATTTGAGAAAGAGCAAGATCTCACCAGTAAACACGACAATAACTCAAAAAGTAGGAGAGCCGGCTTGAACTAGAGCCTTTAAAGCTACTCACCATGACTACAGCAATGAAGTAGAATTTTATTTTATTTTTTTGTGTAAAGTGATAAAATTATAAATTACTCAGCAGAAGACTAGAGTTGTAATACCCACCTGAAGACATGCCTTTATCTGGCTATTGCTGTTACTCAACTGAACAAGTTTATTTGAGATTCTAGTGATATGGCCAGCATACCCAACCCCTGGCGGCTTTTTCCCATTGGCAGGTACAGTAGGCTACAGTGCACAGAAAATAAAAAAAGAAAAAGGCAAGATAATATCTGCTTAGTAGATAATAATGAGAAAATCACGATGACAGATCTAAACTGACCTACTTCAAAAATCAAAAGGCCACATGATACACAACGTGGCGGAAAAACCTCTGTAAATACAGCAGATCATATACCTGGTTATCATCAGATAGAACCGGGTTTTTATCTGATGAAATAATTCTGCCAATCAGATCGCATTCTCGAAGAATATGGTTCACCATTGCATCATTTTTGTTTTCCAAACAAGAAAGTATTATACTCTCCACTTGGTGATGCAGAGCGTTATTGTATGGGTACCTTAACAAAGCCAAAAGTGTTTAAGCATTTTTTATATCATGCACATGCAACATCCAGATCAAAATACCAGGAGTCTAGTGGAAGCAAAGAGTCAGAAATTCAGTAAGAACTTACTCAAAAAATAGATCAAAAATCCTTTTAATGGTTCCTGAGCTAACTAAATTTTTTTCTGCAACGTCATTTCCAGTTTTCAACAAACCTGCAACAAATTCCACAATCTGAAAATAAAGAGAGAATGAATAAATGAGCTCAGTTTTCAACATAGAGATTTTTTCGTATTAAAAACACATAAATACATAAATTCTTCAGTTCAAACTTCAAAATGCTAGATTTTGGATCGGACCTTTAAACGGTGCTTCCCGAGAGGAGGCTTTAGCTCTCCGTATGTCGTAGGCAATACCTTGCTGTCAGATGATACAGTAAGAAGCATAAGCAAATCACCTGTAGAAGAAGACATACAATCTTGAAGAATCGTCTATTGAGGAATAACCAAGAAACCCCCCTGAATATTTTGATATAACCTGCAAAACTTGTAACAACCAACATTTGCAAGAATAACAACTGCTAGGCAAGAAATTCCAGCAGTCAAGGAATCAACACACCACAAGCTTGTTTACAATTTAAACCAAAATACAGCAAGCAAATCTAACATAATATGCAGATCTATGCTAAACACATTGAAAGCCATAAGAAACTAAAAGAACAATAACATAATAAAAGGGTCCAATAGCCATGCATACATTGTACGCATCCGACTAAACAAACAAGAATCAGAGAAATAAGAATCTTGTTTCTTGATGTGGATATCTTATAAATTTGGAACTTACTGAGTTTAGGTAGCATGGCCTCTATGGTCTCCTGAGTCACCGGAAGAGGAGACTCAAACATGTATTGACCTCTAAAAGAATTGAACAAGGGTGATGAAGCAGCAGATTTCCTTGGATCCAATAAAGAGATGCATACTGAAAGTGAATGGACTAGACCAGATTTTGAATGTGAATCTTCCAAAGCATGACCAAAGATCCTTGCAACAAAGCTGAAAAAGGGGCAGAAATGTGACCAGGCGAAAACGATTCTTAAACATCTGTAAAACACAGTAGAGAATAAAAATTGAAAGAAAAGACTACAAACCCGGAGCTAGAGAGTTTTGTGGATAAAGCTGATGGAGCATTTCGAGTAATTGCACATAGTGTTTCTGCTGCATTTGCCTGAACCTCAGCAGGACTCTGATTCAAGTTTGGAAAAATTGTCAGAAAAAACATGTCAAGGTTCTTTCTCAAGGGAATAAAATTGCCGCAGTCACGCTTCACTACTTACAGATGGATTTAGTTTATCCACAATCATCTCAAGTAAATCACTCTCAGCCAACCATTGCATCACATCCAGAAAGTTGGGATACACATGATCATCAGCCCCAACTAAGCGAATCAAAACCTACACCACACATGAATTTAGGAAAAAAAAATAACATCAAGAGCTAATGCCACCAAGTTGCACTAGGTTTTAGACAACCGATTACCTCCATGATGGATGTTATTCCAATCAAATCAACCAATTGACCGAAAACATTTTTATGACCCTGTAAACATGAAGTTCAAGTTAATTTGAGAATTGTGGCCGATGAAACATGTCAAACAAAACAAATAGTCACCTGCCAAATTTTAATTTTTGACCCCGTCAAACCAGACTATCAGCAGTTCAACTGAAACGTTTAGTGACATCATACACATCTTAGTACAATGACCATGTTTCACAAACAACTAAACCATTGTTTTCAAGCTTACAACGAAAAGTAATACTGTAATAGGTGTCGCAGCATCTGCACATAGCAGAAAGAAATCCTCCTGCGTGGTATACTCTTATAGATAATTCCACACATTCATTTCTTAAAAACTCAATCATCACTATTATAGATAATTCCACACATTCATTTCGTAAAAATTCAACCTTAATGAAAAATGGCAGCCTGATCTAAAGACTGAACTCACGTACCACTCAACGTACATGGCTCAATCCCATTTGATCTAACAATATTGAGGAAATAAAAGAATCTAAAAGCTGATGCATCCAACAAATGTTTACCAGCCTTTCTGTGATAAAGAATTACTCACTTTTACATAGTTCATCAGTGCTGCAGTTTTTCTGATCATAAGGCAGATGACAACCTAAATCAAACCGACAACAAGCAAGAAGCATATTAGGCACAGCCTAAAATCACGTAGACTATCCAACAGATGGGAAAAACATGGTGTTAGTCAAAAGTTTATTTTTGAAGCTAAAACATTTTAGCAGCAAAAGAGTGTACCTTGCTGAAATAGCCTGCCAGCAATGCCGTATGAGGATGATTTGGTTCCAAAAAGGAGAAAAGCAGGTCCATCAGCTGTAAAATAGAATTTAAGCAAGCAAACGAGATCTAACGTAAACATGAAACAAATTTGAAATCACATAAAGGAAAAGCTATAAAACATGATTCGAGGGAAAATGACTAGATGAATGAGAAAATACCTCTTCTTCCTCCACCAATGTTTTCAGAATAACATCAATTTCACAAGTGAATATCTCGCAGGAGATGAATGGAAACCTGAAAAAAGGGGGAAAAACCATTATTAGCTGGAAATAACTCATTACCAAGAACCACTAGATAAATATAAGCAAGAATAGAAAGACCATATGTGAAGGAAGGCAAAACGACAGAAGGGTATCAAGAAAGCAGAGATTACTTGAAAGCCCGTTTGCTGTCAGCATCCTGTGGAGGTTCTTCAACAATGTACCTCAGTAACTGCTCCACTTGAGCTCTATCCCTTATACTGTAAACACCAGTACCGAATCAAAAATTTGTCAAGTGGACTGTCAATGCCATGAGTCTCCACAACTAAGAAACAACAACAACGAGCCGTTGAAATTTAAAACAATAAGATCTTTATATATCTTTGTACACATATTTTGTTTTATGAAGCCATTTTTCCTATTTCAGCCGCCTAACCAACATAGCCTACAGCCTTAAGGAGAAAGACTTAGTCACATTTATAGAATTGGAGGAAACAAACAAATGGCCAAAAATCAGAAAAATATACAAGATACAATAGCTTACAAATTGATAAGTCGGCTATTCAAAGCCTTGCATTCTTGAATAATTTCCTCCTCGTCAAGGAGTTCCTCCAATGTGAAATTTTCTTTGTCTAGTATTGACTCGACCTATATGTCGCAGACAGAAAAGAATATCAGCACACGGAGAGCCCCAGATTGCCTGAATTGACTGACCATATTAACAATATTCTTGAGAGCAAGTCAATACAGATAAGGTGGGAAACCCAGCTACCAGGATTAAGAATGAGATAGGATAGGATCCACGAGATGAAACATCTCCCATCATCATCACACAACCAGATGAAAGCAAAACAATACAGCCTGCATCTTAATTTAGCATCATCCCCAAGAGACGACTTAAAGCTCCAAACCAGTCCTTGTACCCCATATTTTGTTATTACCATTAGTATTATGCTAACAATGATTACACTAGGACGCATAGCAAAATCAAACCATAGAACCGACTGTAGCAGCAATTAATTATTGAACGGCCCAGGCGAGAATAGGGATGACTGTACAGTAGAAGTCGTAGCAGCAATAAGGGCTCTGAAGTAATAAGCAAATGCAATCAAGCAAATCCAAGATTCGTGCAAGTAATCTCAAGGCGAGGTAATGGAAAAATACCCCATTAATTATCCATGAGACCGTTAACATAGGTCTAAACTACTTCAAAACCGTATCAGTCTCTCTAAACAACAAGGTGGCAAACCAAGAACTGCACCAACTCCTCTAAACCAAACCAAGGAGTTCGCAAAAAAAAGAAGATATTTTCTGAAAGAAGTCGTAAAGGGGAACAGAGACGCAGGACATCGACGAGAAATGGATATCTCCAAACTCACCGGAGACGAGGCAGAGAGAGCCGTGAGTTTCCAGAACATGGCGGCGAGGAGAACGAATAGAACAGCTTCGACGTAGCTGAAGAACGAGGACAGCAGGCTAGATCCGTACAACCAAGAAGTTAGCGAAGAATCTAGGTGTTTCGCTTCTTCGCAGCGATTTCAGCCGGGAAAAGCTCGAAAACTCAGGTGAATCGGAGACGGAGATCCAGAGAGAGACGGAGGAAGAACAGGACGAGAGAGAGAGAGAGATCGGAATTCCCCAAAGTTTTGAAAAATCGAGGTACAAATTGCAGAAACAAGGGGAAAAGTACAAATACGGCGTGTTATATCGTTACTTCTCGATTCACTTTTTTTTTTCTTTACCCGTTCTGATTTTTTCTTTCTTCTTCGTGTTGATGATGATGTGACTGATGTATGCATGTTATGGTATGTATGTATGATTCTATGGGGATGACCATAAGATGATGGTGGTAGACTTGAGTCACTTGCCGGTGACTTGGGGATAAACCTCACAGTCGGCCCAAGAATATATAAACAATTTTCAATACAAATAGTTAATTTTTAATTTAAATACAAATAGTTGCACAGTGGTTTGTGACATCAAATATAAACATATGATGTATTTTTAATTGAATTATTCGCTGTCAAATTCTCTTGATACCTAATTAAAAGTATGAACTATTTGTAAATTTCACATCCATCAAATTAATCTAAAGTGGATTTTAATAACTTTAAAATTTTAGTATACTTTTAACCGATTAAATTAGTGACTGTTTAAACAATTAATTAAATTGGGATAATGGTAGTGAAATTTTAAAATACTTAGTATTTTGGAAGTTATTTATGTCTATAAGTACAGTATTGATAAATGATTATGAATCAATAGAAATATATTAGACATATTCATGCACTACTTTCCCTGCAAAAAAAGTCATAAAAATGTCACAATACACATATTCATGCACTACTTTCCCTGCCAAAAAAGTAATTTATTTATTGATGAGAAAAAATGTTTCTTTATTATAACAAAAAAATATATAAATCAGATTCTTCTAAAAATGAGCTGTGACTTTACTGAATCGCAAGGGACAGCTCCATGGCATGATTTTCAACCGTTGGATCAGCCTTGTCGGAGAGATAGAATCCAAGATCAACGTCACGACACGTGTCATCTGATCCGGAGACCATCGGCTTCAGTGAAGCTGACTTCGGTGACGTTAGCGTATCCTTTACATTGATGATGATGATGATGATGCGATTGATATGACGGAATTACCCTCGCTATTTTCGTTATAATACGGGACTGCCACCAGAAAAAGTGGCTCAGATTTGTTTTGTTGAATCGGCGTCACGTGTTGGCTTTCCGAAATGGCTTTTGGGCAGCATGTGGAAACAAACTTTTAATATTTAAATTCACTGACAAACCATAATATATAACCAATTTTTTTTTTAACCGTTTGATCAAATATGCTGTTGATTACATAATTTATAAAATTATTTTATTCATCAAATTTTTAACGATTAACTAACGAAAAATATAAAAAACATTAACTAACAAAAAAAATACTAACTGAAACAAATTCACAAATGTGTGTGTACATATATATATATGCGCATACATGTTTGGTCAAACAGTTGTAATAATATGCATTTTTGGTATGTTGTTGTCAAATGTTACTTCTACAAGAAAGCAAAAGGTGAAACTTGAAACCTTTTGAAAATAAAATCGAAATATTAAAGAGTCTATTCAATTAAAAGTCCCTCGACTTATAAATCATGTTATATATACATATATCCTTTTTGCTATATCTTAACAAATGGCAATGGTATACACGTTTCAAAATATTTATAGTTTTAGGTTATTTTCTATATTTTAAAATATTTATCATTTTATATTTTCAAGATATTTTTTTTATAATAATTTCTAATTTTATCCCTATTACATTCTAATAAATTATTAATGATAATATTGTTTTTATCAAGATATATTTCTTAAAAAATATGAAATAACCTATAACAATAATTATTTTGAAACAGAGGTAGTATTGGGAGTAAATTTATCCATTTATATTCTCTTGATGTTATGAATATCTACTATTGACATTTAATATTGCGAGTTCAATGAATAACGATGGTCCACGACAAAATGCGTTCCAATTTAAATAAAAACATCGAAATCATCAAATTGGAACGAACGGAATTTAGCATCAATAAGTGTTGGTTAGAAAAGTTCATGGCCAACCAATGACGTCGCGAGTATGGTTTCCCTTTTCTCTACTCTCGTCGACTGTGTTGTTGATCATATTGGCTCCCGCATTCCTCCCATTGATCCATGTCTTTGCTAAACCTTTAACTTTCCCCCGGTCTGATTAGGGTTTTTTCTCCCTGTTTCCTCCTCCGAGGGCTCCATGGTCGGTCTCGATTTCTTTCTCTCCGCCTGGCTCAGGTAATCGATCTCTGACTCTGCGCTACTCGATCTACGTGCTTCATTCCCGTTACCATTGGATCTACGTTTTCCGTTTGGTTCTCGGGAAACTTTAGTGGAAAACAAGGAATCGGCGTTTCGGATTGGTACTGTGTTGAGAACACTGGATTCGAAAAGAGCTTTTGCTCGGCGTTTTGTTTGTTTCTCGGGAAATTTTAGTTGAATCTATTCGAGCGCCTTATAATTTTTCATGTCCTACCGGAGATGATAACATCGGACCGGAGATAATTTCAATCGGTGAAAACATAGTTGAATGGTTCATCTGTTATGTATTGGCTAATTCCAGTCTGTGAAAACGTAGTTGGTTTCCTTAATCTGTTTTAAAGACTGGTTTTTGCTATGTCTTGGCTAACTTTTTCATCTGGATATAAAATGGAGGGGGAGAATAACTGAGTTTGAGATTTCTTTTGATATATTGCAAGAAGGAGCTAGCGTGGGAAGAAGGAGAGGGTGAACGTTGTGGAGGAGAAAGGAGCGATGAGCGTGAGCCATGCATCAGTTCATCCAGCCGAAGATCCTCCTATCACAGAAGGGGATAATGTGCCTCGGGTGAGGATGGAAAATATAGAAGGCATGCCAGGAACCCTACTCGGGCTTGCCCTTCGATTCTTCCAGTTTCTGTTTGCTGCTGCATCACTCTGTGTTATGGCTACCACAAGCGATTTCCCTTCCGTTACTGCCTTCTGGTAATGTTTCATTTGCTCTATCTGTGAATGTTGGAGGTTAGTTATTACTATGAATCGGTTGAACTTTTGGCCTGAACTTTGGAGTGTTAAGAAGTAGGCGGCAATTGAAGTTCGGCTCCATTAGTTTCTTTGTGGAAAAGCTTAGCAGAATTCGCATCTGTTTTGTTGTTTTTATTGTCAAGTCCTGTAGAATGCCATACAAGAACAACCCTTATTTTGGTTGTTGTGAAGCTTTTTTGTGTCTGTGGATATTTTTACACCTGATCCAAAGTAGCTTGATATTTTTAGAATTTGGTCTGATTGTAAGAGTTAGCTTCTGCCTGATGACTGGTAGATGACATCCCCATTTTAGAGTCATGCTGATAATAGTGACCATTTTTCTTGTACCTCAACAGTGCACTTCACTAGACCCTTTTGTCGCATAATCATATTCATTTTGGCGCTCATGAGGGCTACAGAATTGGAATATACATAAACGTGTGTCGTTAACCTCATCAGCCACAGAATTGCTGAATTTGCATCCTTTCCTTTTTTTTCGGGAACTCTCTTTGTTCATCTCTGTGATAGGTGTTTATCGATAAGTTGGCCAATGGAATCACTATAAGATATTTAAAGGGAAAACAACCCTTTGCCTGCCGTTTGTCATGTACCATGTAACTTTTCTAAAGTGCCTTTGGACCCAGTTAGTAACTTGGTGAGTTTCTCCAAGATAATTTCTGTATTTGTCTGTGTCAGCTACCTTGTTGCAGCTGCTGGTTTGCAAAGCTTGTGGAGTCTTGCACTGGCCATGGTCGATGTCTATGCCATTTTGGTTAAGCGTTCACTACAGAACCGCCAAGTAGTCAGCTTGTTTGCAATTGGCGACGGGGTGAGGCTTATTATATTTAAGAGAGGAAAGGATTTGGACACGAAGATATTAAGTTCCGAATAGAAAAATCGTATGATATTTTATCATGTTAGGAGAAGGTAGATGATCCAATGAAACATTTTCAATTTTCAGGTTACATCGACATTGACATTTGCAGCAGCCTGTGCTTCAGCTGGCATAACAGTTCTCATAGACAACGATCTAAATAGTTGCGCCCAAAACCACTGTGTTCAGTTTGAAACCTCGACAGCCCTGGCCTTCGTAAGCTGGTTTGCTGCTTTACCCTCTTTTCTTTTCAACTTCTGGTCTCTTGCATCCCGCTGAATTCGGGATTTACACACATTTATATGTACACACACACGTTGTTTTGTCATTGGTGTGAAAATTTTCTAGGTCGTTCATTCTTGGTCACATTAGAGAACTTAGGGGACTGTCGATGTTTCTATGTAAAGGTTTTTTTGGTGAAATGAGGACCGTGATTAGATTGGATGATGACCAGATCATTGTTATTGGCTTCTTCATTCCCAGTTCCTGGGAACTGAATTGGATTTTACCTACGCTTGGGGTTGACATTTTGTTCCGACTTCGACTACATCATTGGACACTTTTGGTTTGGGCTCATTGCAATCCAAAATGTTTCTTTTGTTTTTGGGCCAACTCTAAAATGCCAAGTAAATATATCCAGAGACTATGTTATACTCTGACATCTAAATAGAGAGATTAGTTTTCTACAAGTTAAGAAGTTCGACTGTAAAATCAATACTATCCAATGAATGGTATGGGTAACGAATCCTATGTATACCTTTTCCCCTGCACAAACAAAACCTACGACGTGAGTTTTTTTTTTTTTTTAAAAAAAAGGGTCATTTTCTTAAAGAGAACAAGCAAATTTACTACAGTAAAACAAAAAAAATCGGCTAACATAAACAGATTTTACCTATGGATGGGTAACGAAATCGCCTGCAGAAACCAAAAGGGAAAAAAAGAAAAGTGCAAAACAGAAATAGCAAAGCGTATAGAAGATACTGATACAAAACGCTATAAATCAAAGGCGCTTCCTAAACTTCCCAATATATAATACACAAACCTTCTTCTGCTGCTGCTGCTGCTGGTAATGAAAGTGCCCTGTCGGACTCTAAACAAAGAGTTGAAATCATAACCAAAAACAAAGAAGATCATAACAGAGAGAGATGCCAACCTCAAGAAAAAAAAAAAAACAGACGCAATCAATATGTTTCTTGCAATTTCCTCTCAGATTTCGAGTTCTTCCAGGCACTGTCGTGCTGTCTCGGATTCTCCCGAGGAAGCTGTCCTCTCTGCCTCTTTCACGTCCTCCTCCGGGTTTACTTTCTCGGCTTCAGGGTTTGTTGCAAAACTTTCTGCATCTGTTTTCTCAGCCACTGCTTCTCCGATTGCCAAAGTATCAGGCAAAACAGTGTTATCCAATGCCATGCTCTCATCTTCTTGGTCTCGAACTTCAGTGGTCTCGGTATTTTCTTTCTTGACGGGTAAAGGTTCTTCCTTTTTGACCGGCGGTGCAGTAAAAACAGGCATTGCAGGTCTAATGGTGACGGGCGGTGCGATTCTAACAGGAGCAGCAGTCCGCATCAGTGACGGAACAAAAGCAGAGGGCGGCTGAGCAGTGGAAGCGGCGGTAGAAGGTGGGGGCATTGGAGGTGCAGAGAAGACAGGCACAGCCGTTCTGATCGTAACAGGTGGAGCCATTCCATGACATGTTGATCTGAACTGTCTCATCAGAACATAAGGAGTTGCTCCTGGAGCTGGGAATCTCTGCTGAGTGCGATAGCTGCGGTTCTCCGAGGTTCTGTCACCAGAAGATGTGGCGACGGTTCTGCTTCTAGAGGCGACTTTTGGACAAATAAAGGGTAAGATCTTCGAAGTGGCGGCATGCAAAGGCTGAGGGCTTGTGGGTCTAGGGTTTTGAACGAAAAACTTCTTCGCAAATGGGACCGAGGCGCTAGAGGAGCTTCCTGTTCCAATATTTTCCTTGATACGGTAATTTATCAAAGCTCGTGCTATGGTCACCTGTTCTAGTTCATCGGTGTTCTCTGGCTCAGATGGAGAACTCAACATTTCTTTCGCCACTGTTAACCCGAAATAAGAAGATCAAACAAGGAAAAGACAGAGTTAGCAGAGTAAACCATGTTAAAAAGATCTTTATTTCAGGAAGTCGGTCGATATTGGAGAAGGCGAACTTCACTAAGGAAAAAGACTTGCATTGTTTAAGGGAAGACCAGGCAGCCATAGCGGCATTCTTCTCGGCTTGCTTCTTGTTCTTAGCAGGCTCCCCAGTGAAAGTGATTCCAGCTAATTCCACGATGCCGGTGAACACAGGTTGGTGGCCGAGGCCAGACTTGAAGGTCGTGTATCGTGGTAGAGGAGCCCCGACTCTTTGGGCTATTTCTTGCAGCAGATTTTTGTACACACCCGTTTCATCCTGCACAAAACCGACGTTAACAAACAAAGTATGAAAAGCATTCCAAAGGAACAATATCGATATCCCAGGCTGAGTTAGTACATTCTCAGCTCAGTGGCTAAATTTCACAAACTTGTTGAACAAAATGATAATGAAGCATGCATCTGAATTCACCCAATTTCACTCTGAATGAGCAGATAACCAAATCTAAACCAAAGAAACAAACGGGTTTTGGCCCGAAATTTCAGACATTTCTCGTATCCCTAGTCTCTTCCTATTCCAATAACTATAATATCCATTTCCAGCTACATCAATGGTGATTTATAAGGTTCAAAACTTGAGATCTTGAACTCCTCGGCACCTCCACTTTGGAAATCATCTGAGGTCCAAATGGTGAATGAAACATTCAAAATGTTACAGGAACAACTTCCAGAGAGGCTACTGCCATTAATCACATGAACTCAACCGAAGTTCTCCGAGGACAACAAGGGCATTCTCTAAACGTTCAACACAAGACGGCCGGCGAAAACAGCTCCGATAGCCGGAAAATAATCAACAGACCTAACCCACCGACTACTTCAAAGCCTCTCTGGAAATCAACAGACATAATTGTGCAGAAACCCACATGCAAAGTCGACACAAAATCATCACTCGGCGGGCAAAAAGGCATGAAATCGAACCAAAAGCGAGAAATCGGAGACAAAATACAGAGAGAGAAACGGACCAAGATCCTGGCGGCGAGAGAGTAAGAAGGGCCTCGATTAGAGAGTGCGTTGAGAGCGACTTCGGCTGCGGAGTGCTCAGCCTGGCGGAGAGTGGAGCAGTAGTGTGGACTCTCGAACACCTCGCCATTGAAGTTGACAGTGGCCTTGAACCTTGGCGCGTGATCAGGACCTTCCCTTATGCAGGTGTACGAAGGGAGGTTGAAGCAGCTCCTCTGCGCAAGCTCCTGCAGCTGATTCTTGTACATTTCACCTTCTCCAATTCCGTCAACTTCCTAACCGGTTAAACCACAATCGGATCGTGTCCTCTGTTTCGGGTCTCGCCGGAAAACCTGATTCCGAAAAGATCAGGGACTCTTCTAGGGTTTCTCCTCCTCCATCTCCCTCTCTCTCACACACTAAACCCTATCTTTTCCAACTCCGAGTGGGTCAGTGCGGGGAAATGCAAACTGGGTCAGGTCCGGTAGGCGGGTAATCGAGTCTGGGTCCGGCCGGGAAGTGATGGGTATGGCGAGATCGGAGAAATTTTAGGGCTTTGCAGAGAGAGAGAGAGAGAGAGAGAGAGAGAGAGAGATGGTTTTTTGGGGGGTTTTTTCTTCTTAAATGGATTATATTAATGGAGAATTTATTATCTGCTTTATCGCTGGGAGTCAACTGAACGTTAGCCTGCATGGATGCGATCTTTTTTTTAGATTCCCATCTCTTTTATTTTATTTGTATTTTTTTCATATATTATATATATAATAAATCCTGTATTTGTTTGTTTGTGTACAATTAATTCGTATTAATATCAGCGACCACAAAAATGAATTCATATCCTATTACAATTACTTCATTGCCATCTCTTGTTTTCTTTGGCATACACGTTTTTAATAGGTCAAATGTACATATTTTTTATTATATGGCTTAAAATATTTAATTTTCATTTAAAAGTAAGTCCTAATGTTGTTAGTATGATGGATACAATTTCTGTACCGTCTTTTGGACGTCCTAATCTATACCTTCTCTATTATACGGTTCAAAGTATTTATGTACCATTCGTATACAATGCGAATACCGAAAAATTTACCGCTTAAACGCACTCTAAAATAAAAATATTCGTACTATGAAAAGTATCAAACTTTAAACAACATATTGTTATCATTATTGTTTTAGAATAAGAAATGATTTTCTAAATCTAACCACATAATATAGAAAACTATACATAAATTTATTACAACAGTAAACAATTGAATTTAATAAAGTAAAGAAAATACAGAGAACTGCCACCTAAGAAGTAGTGCGGCCTTTATTACACACCATATACATATGCATATATTATATATAATTATATGTGTTCGTATATAGCTGTTGATCAATTTTGAAAACGTGGACACACAAGTCAAGAGAACCGTGGATCCTCCAATAACATCATATAAAATTACAGAAAAGCCCTTGCGATACAAAATCGTCGTGGCCGGAAAAGGTCGGGGTGTTTCGGTCATTTCGGTTGAACTAATTGCCAGTAATAAAAAAGGTGGACTTCGTAATCATAGTTAACCTTAGTGGGGAACAATAATAAAAATTAATCTCCCAAAGTTGATGAAGTTTGACCAATTAAACCCTAAAATCACCACCCATGTAACCATATTATTATTATTATTATTATCATTATTAAACATTATTATGATTGTGTCAATTATGGTTTACCATGGTAGATCCTTTCTAATTTTCCACTTATAACATTGAGAGACTAATCAGCAGCAGCTTTCTATTTTTAGCCGTCGAGGGCAAATCTAGATGAGCCACAATCAATAGTTCAAAGTTTTGTTAATACAGCTTTTGGTACATATTTTTACTAATTTATTTATCTACTAATTATCATAATGCCAGCCTGTAAAATAAAACCCAAACTCTAAAACATGAACATGTTACTCGTATAAAAATGCGACCTATGCACGTACATGGGGTTTTGTTTTTGAACAGATACCAATGTGAAAAGGGGGGAATTATATTTATAGGGAAGTGGTGATTGATTGGGGTCAATTAAATAGCGAGGCATTAAAATCTAAGAGTGCGATCCCCAACGCGGCATCTTTTTTTTTCAAAGCTAAATAACAAATACAGATGACGACTTCTGATTTATTAAAGAAGGGCCAAAAGCCTGCATTAAATTTGCAGCACCTAATTAATTTCCAAAATAAAACTGTAAAAGCTTTACAAAATAAATGTAAATTCAGTTTTGAAGCGGCAATTTACGTCTATCGGGTTTTGGTTGAGGAGGGTATTATCATAACATAGGCATTTACAACATAAACAAAATTATAATTAGACCATTCACTTTTTTATATTTTTATAAGTTCAGTGTCAGAAAAACAAACATATGCAAGTTTGATTGCAAATTTAAAAAAAAAATACTAATAATAATGCTTGTAGACCCTATCATTAAAGATTTTATTATCAACACAAAATTAAAAGCGTAATAATTCACATCAAAGTAAATTGTCAACAAAGGATTGATTTGGACATTAAATTCAAAGCACCCAAACAAAAAAGCCGAACCCATTTTAATTGGGAAAAAAAGAGAGAGCCCCCCACAACCGAAATTTGTACCAACTCTTCACTCCAATCCAAAACCTAGATGGTTACACCATACAATTTCTGAATTTCATGTACCAAAACTCCCAATTTACTCTTTCACATCTCAAAAGCATCATCCTGAAAAACCTCGTTCATATGCACACACACACACACACATACATATTTACTTTTTTTAAAAAGAAAAAAAAATTCTCCAAACTGCTGAACAAACGCCGAAGCTAAAGGAATCTTAATTTTCAGTTCCATTTAAGGTTGGGTTCAGTTTGAACAAAGTGTGTCGGAGAGTTCTAAGAAAACCAAGGGTTCTAACAATATGACTTTGGAGCCTAGTACATAATAAACGCCAAAAATCCAAGGAAAAGAAAACTCACCAAAGGAAGGACAAGCAAAAGAAACACACACCAAGAATGAAATGATTATTGTCATCAAAAAAACTAGACAGGCACACACGCAGCCTAAAACTCTCGTAAAGGATTCAAAAGCTTACGACCGTTTGTTGACTGCACAAAAGAGGGAGGAGATGCGAAGGAAAGACCTCTCAAAATTACACTTTCTTAACCTTTCCCCTCCTTTTAGATACAGAACCAACAATTGAAGATTTCTGATTATCACGATTATTTTTCAAGTTTTAAACCAAAAAAACAAAACAAAATGTAGAATACAAGGTGTGTGTGTGTGTGAGAGAGAGAGAGAGAGGAGAGAGGAAGTAATCACCGTTCACCACGAAAAGGGGCTTGCTCCCTGCAAGAAAATCTCATTCTCCACATCTTTTACCCACTGGCACACCTTGTTGCATATCTTTATCGCCATCGCCTGCCATCAAAGTTTAAACAACTTACCGATTCGATTTTTGAATTTAGGATCCAAAAATATTCCTAAAAATTTTAGATCGCGTAACGTTTCCAAGGGTTAAGCCATTTAGGGTTTCAGCGGTGTAGTTTGATGAGTTCAATATACTGTGACTGGGACTGGGAGATAAAAGTGTGTGACTTTGTAATTAAACCCTTACCTTATCAGCAAGCGGATAAAATGCAGCATAAAGTTCAAAATCCGGTGTGACCCAACATAGAAGAGCTGTAGTTATGAAGAACAACCCGTGTCAATTTACCACCACAACCGATAATCATGGAAAATTCGGAGCGAAGCATATTCTCTTTTTCCTAAGAAAACTGTTTGTTACCATAGTGTTCATCTCTTCTATACTGAGTCTTGTGTGGCCCCATTCCTTTGTCATTCATAGACGCATAAAGTTTCTGGTACGCTCGATATAAACTGCATGCATTTATATCAGTATCTTCTCCCATCGAGTCCCATCCAAATGGCAAATACAGTAGCATATCATCAAGGAAGTCAGAAGGAAGATTCGTGGCCATACCTCTTTTGCTGTCTGTGACTAGTTATTGGTGGCGAGAATTCTGAAGAAACGTATTGGTCTAAGTAGATGCTGCGGTACATGAAATGCCAAAGTCCAGCAGGACCCCCAGTCCCCACAGAAACTTCCCTGAATCTCTCGGGAGCATCCTGTGGGTTTCTATCTTCTCCCGGATGAGAAGCAGAGGATGGTTTTTGCCAAACCCGGCGGTCTATCGGCAAATCTTCTACGTGCATCCCGCCCTCCATGATTGACCTTTGAACCTCACTAAGAACATTTGACTTGAGAAGGACAGCTTCAATGAGGATCCTGGCACATACAAGAATCTCAATAGTTGCTGCATTCTCATGCATATAAGAATAGTCATCGATTTTTTCATCATGTCAAAATCACAATTCATAAGGGTATGAAATGTGTGGTAGTGTATTATCAAAGGCATTTTACCGGCAATCTTTCAGATGATAAAAGGCATCTGATCGTGTGGTAAGCAGCGTGACATAGGTATTATCCTGCGATGCAAAGGAAAATGATGCTTCATTTCCTATGTTATTGACAAGACTAGAAAACAAATGACTCACATCAAAGAAATGGACATAGGCATGCAAAAATGCCAGAGGATTATATCTTGGCAGACAGATCGGTGAGAAAGATTCTGAGGTCCTGCAAAAGACCAAAAAATCCAGTGACATCAAGTTTAGTTCATTTAGGGTCGAGGAAAGGAAACTTCTAGTACTTGCCTGAAGGACTCTGATGACATGACGAAATTTGAAAGCAACAGTAAGTCATCAGGATGGAGAGAAGCCTTTTGCGCGCCTACAAGACTAATAACCTGCAGTCAAACATCCGGTTATTTAACTGTGATGAAAAGTCATCTTGGAGTTGGACCATTTAGATCCTTTTATGGAGTGGTTTTACCTTGTCTCTGCACATTAGAAGAGCAAACAGGACACCGGAGCTGCAAACATCTTGCAATATGGCCCCTGCAGCCTGCCTTGTCGCATATGAAAGGGGAAGACAAGTGTATGCATGAAGAAAGGCAGCTGGGTTCCTAAAATCAAAAATAACCTCAGAGTTGGTTAGGTAATTTCCAGCGTACAGCTTAGATCCAGACAGAAAAGAGAGAATACCCAATAGGAAGAATCACCAATCTCGAACATACTTTTTCATTATAATATTTCCTCGTTCATTGAACTTGATGCTTGAAGATGATTATCAATCACTTTCAAACCAAGGCAACCAAGTGATAACATTATATATTGTATGTGTGCCACAGTAGCAATTCAAGGAACAAACAAAAAAATACCCATGTTTCAAACTTTTCATGCAGATCAGATTTGAGTATCCTACTAAAATAACAACAGACAAACTAATCTAAATCCTCCTCCAGAAAAGCAAGCCGTTAAAACCAAAAGAATATGGCAGCCCCCAGCAGCCTTATTCCACGTCAATAATAAGAAACGGATAAAAAAAAGTCAATAACTTGAGGAAGTTTAGATGCAAACCAGCTGAATGAATGGATCAGAGAAGAGAAGACAACATCTGTTCCTCCAAGCAAATGTGTCATGTCGAACTTTGGATTCTTCTCGAAACATCTATTTATTGACTTTGTTAAAATAAGTATCATCTGCATCAGTATCACTACGTCTTGGTTAGTTAAATCCCTCAATTAAAACTGCTAAAGACAAGAGAAAGCCGGTGGAGCAGCAGTTCAATGTTACCTGACCATATAAAAGATCCAATTGCCCCCTCAAAGATTCATATGTTTCATCTGTACAGCTGATGCAGACTAGGTAGATTGGCCCTTTTACGAGAAATACCACCTGAATTTGATTAGGATGTTCCACATTTAAACAAGGCAGAAAATGTTTGTTGTTGCTATTAACAATGCTATTCGACCACAAATGCTTTGAGATTTGCTCTCACTATGAAAATACAAATGCACAATGCATCAGATGAGTAAACTCTTATGGACATCATGGTCAAACAACAATATGATAACATGAGAAATTAATATACCTGGTGTTTTCCAGCTTTTACTAAATTGACACGATCACCACTGGAAAAGTAATGAGTTAAGATCAAAATCAAGAGTTAAAGACCAAAAGTAACCATTAGGTAAAAAGACCACCGATGAGTCAGTGCATTTTACCCATTCTCCACAAAGGAGATAATAGCTTGGAGAGTAGCTGAGAATCCAGCAAGCTTATGTTCATCTCCATATCTGAAAATCAATAAAAGATTCACCAGAATTATACGCCCCAGTGCATAAACTAATATAAGGATTAAGATCACAATGCTGGCATTCTGTGATTGGTGTAACCAGACCTGGAATATATAGGCTTGCCCGAATGACTCAATATGAAGAAATGCTTCTTCCTTTTTCTCCATGACATGGAGGCATCATCCTGCGTTTCATTTGCAGAAGAAACAAGATCTAACAATGAAATTTTCCATGGGATTCCATCGACGACTGACGGGTAGATAACCAATAGTGACGGGTAAACATGCTTAACTCACTAAATCATGTACAAGAGATTTCTGAAGTTAGAGGGCTATGAAGGAGTAGTGTTTCTTGTTTAAAAATACAGCGCTGTTCCACAGGATACCATCAACTGTGACAGAATGACAGCATTCCATCTCTCAGTACTAATTGCCTCTCTAAAGGATGATCTGAACCGTTTGACGCCAACATATAGAACTAAAGAACTATAATAAAATCACCTCGTCGAAATGGCGTTTCCCGGGCAGCCACGGCGCCGCGTGCGAGTCTCCTTCGCCGTCCACCTTTACTTCTCGAATCTCATCGCCGCTCAGATTATCGTCTTCGGCTCTCGAAGTGGAGGTAGTCCCGCCGCTGCTCCCTCGCTCCCCGTCGTAGCCGCTGCTTGTGGGGCTCGACGGCTCTTCCCCAACCTCCATTTCCACCGAATGCCCCGCCGTCAACCACGCTCCTCCTTCCACTACCTCTCCTCCCCCGTCCTCGTCACCATCCCCGTTCGGCGGTGGAATCTCCGAGCCGTGTTGATCCTCTTCCTCCGGCGAGCGATCTCCATCCTCCGTGTGACTGCCACTGGAGCCTTCGATTGGATCCGCCAGTCCCATCGAGGCCAATTGATCACCGACGATACCCTCCAAATTTACGCTAGGATCAGGAATAAGGTTCGGATCGGCCAATTCGGTGCCGGATGAAGAAGGAGAAGAGCTCGAATCCGACGTCATGGCGCGAAAATTGGGAGAGATCTAGGGATTGCAGGAGGAACAAACACCTAGTTTCTCCTCCGTCTTCTTCAACTACCAGTCTTTCTGTTTATGGTATGGGTGCAAATCCTCTGCAGAAATCAAATCAACCTCGCCTACACCATTGAGACCGTCGGATAGCCGGGTCGGATCTTTTGGATCCAATAATACCCACCCTTTTGTTTGGGCCTCGGACTTAGTCTTAAGGCCCACTTATCTTATGGGCCTCACGGCTCTTTTCTTTTTTCGAGAACGAGTGCAATAATTACGTGGTTTGGATTTGTCCAATAGCACACAATTAGTAGACTAAATTTTGTTAAATATTAGTGAAAAAATGTTGAATAGTATATTTTAATTATTACTATATCAGTATTCAAGTCTAGTGACGTACGATCGACAGTGGTTACATTATTAAAAACAAAAACAAAAGAATACTGGATGACGAATAAAATATTTTTTTCTCCAAGTAGATTTTAAAACAATTATAAATAAATAAATAAATAAGCGATAAGCATATTGGCAGTTGATTTGATTTAGATATTCGCTCGTCACTTTGTCAAAGGAGGAAAACGACGCCACTCCTTAACGACAAGCCGACGTACACAAAACGCCGAGGACCCGTATAAGGGTATGTATGCATTATATTGTTTTGACCCGTAAATAAATTTATTTGAGTTCATGTTTAATTGTTTTTTTTTTAATATGCTAAAACATATCTAATAAAAACGACTAAATCTGATCTAAACTAATTGATTTGGCGACGATTACATTTTATTTGTATACTTAAATTCGATTTTACCCGTGCAAATTCGGTATCTAATAACAACGATAAAATGCCTCATATATCACTATACATAGAGACCCATATAAATATTTCATATAATTTAAACATATATGTATATATATATATGCCCAAAGTTTTAATACAATTTCAAAACGCCATCTCCATGGATTCGACCAAACTTCTCAGTGGCAAAAAAAACAAACAAAACATAAACGAGCATTTCAAGAAATCGTTCGCACTACGTGAGAACCCCCAAAAAAAAAAAAGTATCCGCAAATCCCAAATATTAAGTTTTTTTAAGTTTCCAAATATTAATCTTGGAACCCCGTAATTTCAAAAATTGCATTTCGCACCCTACTCAGATCCCTCCCTTTCAACGTCCTCCCTGAGCCTTCATGAACCGAGAACGACGCCATCCTCCGCCGCGCCAATAACTCATGCGGTGGCAGCCACCGTCCTCCTCCGCCTCCTGACACGTCATCACGGCCGTCTCCTTCCTCGTACGACCCGGCCACCCTTCTCCGGCGACTCTCTTCCCCGAGGATCGTCGACCAGTCCGGTACGTTTACCGGGGCCGTACCCACGATTGCGTCGGACGGAAACCGATTCCCGTTAACTCCAGTTCTACCGACGGTCGAGATAATATCGGTTAAGCCTAAATCGGGCGGTTCGGATGATGGGCGTCCCTGGCTGTAGATATCCCACTCGTCGAGCTCAAACTCTGAACCGGTGGTCGAAGTTTGTTGGCCGGAGATGAACCGGTGGCTCGGTCTTCGGTAGTAGCATTTGCTGGTTGCCATTGAAGGAGATAAAAGAAGCTTCAATGGCGAATTCGGTGTATTTATTTGGAGTTTTTTTTAATAGTCGTCGCAGTCTTTGCGTATGTGTATATATATATTGACGGGGAAGATCAATGGATAAACTTCGCTCGCGTTAATTTACGAAAATACCCTGTTGATGTCGTGGAAGTTATGATACTGTGGGGGATTCTCCCCTTATCCAAACGACACGCAATGAAAAAAAAAAAAAGCACAAGAAAAATGGAACGTTTTACTTTGTGGTTTAAACATTTTATCGAGTATTTTTTTATATAAGAAAACGTCGTGAGATACATATCTAAAATATTAATCCGATAAAAAAACACTTAGTTTTATTGGTGATATAACTATCAAATCAATATTATATTTTACGACAATTTAAATAATCAAAACATAATTTAATGGTAAGGTGAACTCATGCATTTTTTTTTTACTATAGTGAAGTGATCATGATCTAATTCATGCATTTTTTTTAGTCAATAAAGTCTTGCTCTTATAACTTCACAAGAAAACTAGAAATGGTATAAATCACAAGATGCGTAGCTAAAGTTGTAACAAATTTAATACTTGGTAGATTTACTTAGGTTTACATTTTTTTATTGGATAAATAGAAGTTAATTTGGGATAGGAATATCCAAACAATGGGTAGGAATATCCAAACAGATAATGGTTTGTCTTTTTTTTTTCATGTTAAAGACATCATCTAAAAAAGCTGTTTTTCTTCTTAAAAAAAAACAAAGAAATTTGATTCATTCGGTTTTCCATACGCAAATAGAAATGAAAGTATACGAATCGTATAAACCCCACAATATTAAAAACAACTGCACATAGGTGAAATGGAAGATTCATATTTTAATTGTTTAGGTTTCTCTCTGATAATCGCTAATTAGTCAAATCAATATAAAATCTAAAAAAAATACAGAATATATAGAATAAACAACAATGCGTCGTTGTTCACGTGGCCTTATATAGGATTCGTTTTAAAAAGCTTACCCTAAAGACTGTACAACTTGTGTGAACGTGCCATCAGTCGATATTTAACAAAAAAACAAAAGGACCAAACTTCATTAAAAAAAATAAATAAATTGTTTGTTTTTTTGGTGGCTGAAATCAATTCATTTGTAAAATATCCTACAGAGTTGCTTTCTCAAGGAACCGTGACCAGTCGATAGATTGCATGAACACGTGTCATCGCAAGGAGGCGACAGCTAAGCTATTGATGGCACGTGGCATTACGTCCACAGTAAAAAGATAAAGTCTAGAGGGTAAAACCGTAAAATCGGAGTGACGGAAAAAAAAATCCAAGAGTGAGGACAAAATATCGTACGATGAGAGGATTAAGGGAATATGTTTTTGTCGGGACATGGTAAGATTCATTCACCCGAGGCGTTTCTAGAATAACGCGATAAAGGCTGTGATTTTAGCCATCAGATATGATGACACGTGTACATCAAGCCACCAGCCCACGTGGAGGGTTCACCTTTCGTGTACGTCTCGTGGCACGTGGGTCTGACGCGCTGATTGGACGAGGCAATACGGCATCGTTTTGGATTCCTGCAAAACCCGAAGCACCGACAGATAGCAGCAGCAAGGAAAAGGAAAGGTGAGGTGTCTGAAACGGCAAGGTTTGCGCGTCCTTACGAGTGAGACGACAGAGCGTTAGCATATCCCACATGTCGCTCGCAAGAGTCAGTAATGTTGCATGGCCAATATAATCCTTTTTTTTATATATATAAAATGGCCAATATAATCTTGTGCTTATTTGCGTCATTAAATCATTTGGAAAAAAGTATAACCCCTTTTTTTTTTTTTACTTTTTTACAGATACAGAAATTACACGTCAGTGAAATACTACTAATTCAATTTATTCGACAAAAAGAAAAAAATGTATGGATTTGCTAACATCTTATCTGAAAATTATTTTATGGTTACCAGATAAGATGTTTTTTTTTCATAAAAAAAAAATCTTATCTGATAAACCATAAAATAATTTTCAGACAAAAAGTCGAAAAAAGTGATAAGAGTATTGATTTCGAATTATGGGCCCATTTTAATTTTGGACTTAGGATGGGCTAATTAGATGTTAGGCCCATATTTCACTTTCAGCCCAAGTATGGCAACAACTCCAAACGTTGCCCCGTGCTAAATCGGACATATATCCACCAATATATTGCCATATATAACCCCAAAAAAGGAAAAAAAATTCAAAGTTAGTAACCATAATAATAATAATGATAATTTTTATAACCGCTCGTTGTTGATCAGTTTAAACCCTATTGATTCGTTTCCTAAAAAAAAGAGGTCAGTTTCAACTATATTTTAACTTCTCTTTTTTAGGGTTAATTACAAAACCCTATAAAAAAAAACCCAAAAGACTTGGTGATTGTCATCAATTAATATATCGAGTGTGGTTGCCTGGTGATGATGGAGACGAGTAGGATAAAAACACGGCCGAGATGGACGGTGGAGATCTCGCCGTCGGTCATCCGGATCAAATTGAGACCGTCGAGATGTCCGAACCTCGAACCTATCAGAGAAGACAGAGCTGCTGAGGAGGAGCATCACTACAGCAATGTTCATGCAATTTCTGTTGATAAATGAAGAAACATCATTTTAACATTTCGTTTTAGAATCTCGCGTCCTCCTCCGTGTATTACATCGAAATCGAGAGACGTTGGTGTCGACATTTGCCTGTTTTGTAAAATCATTGCCTCTATATAAAAATAACAATTTGTGGAAAACAAAGCGATGTATTTGAGAAAATGATCTAAATACCAGAATCTTTTTTTCGTACTTACGATATTGCCCTTACATTATATATATATATATTGGAAAGAGCATATAGATAGGCTTTGACCAAAATGCCCCTGATCTCTTGAAGGCTTGTATTCCATCTGCAGTGGTTAACAGTCAAATAGTACTTACTAGTTCGCTCCATGATGTGGCACTTGATCATCTCTGCTCCTTACAAATCAGAATCCAACACAAAACACAAGATGGTAAACCAGCATTCTGATCATTAAACCAAAAGATGATAAGTTGTGGAGATTTATAGAGTAAAAGAACATGATTTTCCATGCTCGAGAAAACTGACAATACAAATACAGATCTGTTTTGGAAGGGTCATACTACAACCGAGTGTTTCACAAATGGTATATCTCAGCATCTCAGAAAAATTCCTGACGAGAAGGACAAGAATCGAGCACATGGGTCTCGCTGAAATGCACAATTCCGGGAAAAAAAAGAAATAAAAAGGAGCTATTCCATCTCCCATCTCCTACCACTTACGTGAACTAAGGAATTCGATCGCAGGCCCAAATGTCTGATCCACGGCTTTGTTCCACACAGATGCAATTTCCAGGCGAGGTTTCTTCCCAAATATGCGTTCTCTTACCTGTATCTATGAAACCCAACAGCTTTGAGACACAACCCAGCTTGTGTTCAAGCCCTATTTTTGTGAAAAAGTAACACAGGATTCATTGAAGTAAAGAAATTTGTCGAATGCAGATATTACTTTGCACCATGAGCCAAACAGCTTCTGTTCCCGAAAACCAAAGATACAGCAATCTACTAGCTTATACATATCTCCGAATGATAACCGCAATTGTCAACATTCCCAGGTTCAATAGGATTGACATTTAAAAATTTGACTGAATCCAGAGGATATTGAACGATATCTAGGGATTTGAAATGCCACAGCAACCAGATGGCCACTCACAAAACATTCGAGCAAAAAACGAATCGCAAAATGAACCACTGACCTGAGATTGGATTCCAGGTTGCGAATCACGATCAGCGATGGATCGATAGATGCGCTTCCGCTGTTCGAAGACGACGAACCCCGTCAACGCGCTTCCCAGCGTGGCGCCAAGAAGACGCTCCTATACAACGACGCATTAAGAGAAATAATCACAAAAAATGGAAATCGACGAACACATCCTTCCGAAAGCAGCAAGATCTAGAATTCGAGTTAAGGATGAAAACCTGAGCGAGGACGCTGATCATGGTGAAGCTTTTTCGCGGTTTGATTTTTGCGGGGAACTAGAAAGGAGATGCGTTCGGTTGCCGAGAATTGGAACCGTAGGCAAAAACAGGCCTTTATATGGGCCTATGATAACTACAACCCTAGTGGGCCTTGGCCCAATTTCATCAGGCCACGTGTATTTCCCGAGGTAATTGAAAAAGTTTTGAGATTCTTACAAAACAAAGCAACTCTCTTAGTCCTTTTGGATCCAAAACACAATTCCCGCCATTTCCATCGTCATCTTCATCCATCAGAGCATTTTCTGTCATCTTCCCTAATCCTCATCACTTTCTTGGGGCGCTCCGATGTTGGATCCCACGTGCCGTCCGGCCTCTGGAGGAGCTCCTCATCGCCGTGCGCGTACCTGCACGCGCTGCCATGGCACCGTGGTCATCTTCCACATTGTATTATCCGGCCAGAGTTCCGAGCTCAGGGTTGGGGGGAAAGGGAGCTCGTCGTTGGAGGAGGACACAATTGAATTGAAGGTACCGACCGTACCGTTTAGGCGAGGACTTAGCAAACTACTTTCTAAATCCAAACCAGATGTTTCTATTTTTTTTTTATTTTTTTTTGGTGAATGGAATTTCAAATGATTATTTTTTTCTTTCCAATGAAATGTAGTCTCAATGGGTTGGCGTTAAAACGCCGCGGTTTAACGGTAAATCCGAGATAGTTAATTGTTTTATAATTGTGATTAGTTTGTAGAAAACTAGCCCGTCTAGCTCAGTTGGTAGAGCGCAAGGCTCTTAACCTTGTGGTCGTGGGTTCGAGCCCCACGGTGGGCGACCATTCCTTTTTATGCCCGAGAAAAACCTTCATTCCAACCTAATTTAATTCCCTTACATTGGAATAACACCCGTTGATGTTAACCTTCATTCCAACCTAACTCTGATGGAAAGCTCTGATAAAATGTTAACTGATATTTTATCAAAGCATTTTATCAGTTAACATTCCCCAAACAGAGTTCAATAAACTGACATAAGAGCTTTCCATTAGGGAGAGCAATTCTTCGCTTTTTCAGCGCTCTTGACGTAGGCCACAACCACCTCGGCATCGGAACTGCCGAGGAAATGAAGTACCAGAGTGTCGGTCCGTTTATTATCATAGGATTAATGAGGACAAGAGAGTGAATTAAAAACCGCAGGAATATATTATAAAAAAACAATAACACAAAAAAGTTTCAGACTCACTTGCTGTGGTACTGCGTAAAGCTTACGCCATCGACGATCAAGAACCCAGTTCCGAGAACTGTGTCCTGACGGAAAGACGAAGCTATACAACATATAATTAGAACTGCGACTAATAATAAAACCGATGGTAAATAACAAGTCTTTCGCATAACAAAAAATACTCCTCCCAACACTTCCTTCTTTTGCGGATATGGTTGTGGTTTCACTCGTCAACCTTTACTTGGCACCCTTCTTGGCTGCGGCCTTTGTGACCTTGGCACCCGTCGGGTCCTTCTTCTCGACGTTCTTGATGACACCGACGGCAACGGTCTGCCTCATGTCACGGACGGCAAACCGTCCGAGTGGTGGGTACTCGGAGAAGGTCTCCACCACCATGGGCTTGGTCGGAACCATCTTAACCATTCCTGCATCTCCGTTCTTCAAGAACTTGGGCTCCTTCTCCAGCTCCTTACCAGAACGCCTGTCGATCTTTGTCAATATCTCTGCAAATTTGACGGCGATGTGGGAGGTGTGGCAGTCGAGGACTGGGGCATATCCGTTACCGATCTGACCGGGGTGGTTCATGATGATGACCTGTGAGGTGAAGCTGGCTGCTTCCTTGGCCGGATCATCCTTTGAGTTTGATGCGACGTATCCACGCTTGAGATCCTTCACTGCAACGTTCTTGACGTTGAACCCTACATTGTCACCAGGGAGAGCTTCCTGGAGAGCCTCGTGGTGCATCTCGACAGACTTGACCTCAGTGGTCAGTCCAGAGGGAGCAAAGGTCACTAACATACCGGGCTTGAGTACACCAGTCTCGACACGACCCACAGGGACAGTTCCGATACCACCGATCTTGTAGACATCCTGGAGAGGGAGACGTAGGGGCTTGTCGGAAGGCCTCTTGGGCTCGTTGATCTGGTCAAGAGCCTCGAGAAGGGTCGGACCCTTGTACCAGTCGAGGTTGGTGGACCTCTCAATCATGTTGTCACCCTCAAAACCAGAGATGGGGACGAAGGGGATCTTGTCCGGGTTGTAACCAACCTTCTTCAGGTAGGAAGAGACTTCCTTCACGATTTCATCGTACCTAGCCTTGGAGTACTTGGGAGTGGTGGCATCCATCTGTTGCACACCGATGATAAACAGAGATCAGACCAAGTCAGATTTTGAAACAAGTTACAAACTACAATTACAGAACAGGGAACACATCATAGTTAATACAATATACCTTGTTGCAGCAGCAGATCATCTGCTTGACACCGAGGGTGAAAGCAAGCAAGGCATGCTCACGGGTCTGACCGTCCTTGGAGATACCGGCCTCAAAACCACCGGTGGTGGAGTCAATGATGAGGACAGCACAGTCAGCCTGGGAGGTACCAGTGATCATGTTCTTGATAAAGTCACGGTGTCCAGGAGCATCGATGACAGTACAGTAGTATTTGGTGGTCTCGAACTTCCACAAGGCGATGTCAATGGTGATACCACGCTCACGCTCAGCCTTGAGCTTGTCCAACACCCAGGCGTACTTGAAGGACCTCTTGTTCATCTCAGCAGCTTCCTTCTCAAACCTCTCAATCACACGCTTGTCAATACCTCCCAACTTGTAGATCAAGTGACCAGTGGTTGTCGACTTTCCAGAGTCGACATGTCCAATAACCACAATGTTGATGTGAACCTTTTCCTTACCCATGGCTAGTTGTCAAGATTAAACTGCAGCAACAATAAGGCAAAAAGAGGTTAAATCATAAAGCTAAATCGCAGGGAATTAGGATACAAGATAGACATATATAGCTTAAAACGATTGCAAAAAGACAAGAACTTGAGGAAGAATCGTATCACTGTAAAAGACCGCTATCGGAGTCGAACCGATTTCTACCACAGAGAACTGCGGTGCTCTATCCTCTGAGCTAAGCGGGCTCATCTTAAAAAACCAATTGTCACCAAGGTTTATAACTCGACCCAGTGATCTCCCAATTGCGATATACACAACGGGAAGGCTGGATCTAAGATAACCAAAGGACAACACAATCGTTTCAAAAAAATCACGGAGATCTCTTCTGTAAAATTAAAAAAAAATCATTCAAACAGAAATAATTTGAGAAAGAAAAACATAAAAGTTTTAGATCCGTAAGCAACCGCAATAGTTTCGAATCAATATCCCGAACAGATTCAAATTCAAATGAACAAATAATATAGCAGACTTGAAACGACAAAGTTTCTTACACAACTCAAATAATTATCAGATCTCATAACACAACCTAGCGACTGTACAAAAAAGAGGAGTTTATAGATCAATCACGATAGATCCAAAAGCAACCATAGGAAGAACCAGATGAATACAACATGACTCGCCCGACATAGAATCGAATCAGATCAATCCATCAGAATCGAAAACCCCAACATGAACGACTAGAAAATCATTGAATACAGAACGCAAACGAACTAATTCGATGGAGGAAACAACATATCAAGTCGCTTGGCCATGATCCACAAATACGACTAAAAAAATTAAGCAAAAAACCATCAAGCAAACGAAATAATCATAATCGCTTACCTTCAGCAAGAGGTCGGAAATCTACGGAGCTGAGCGGCCGAGGCAAAGCAACTGGTAGAGAAAATATGAGGATGCGATCGTATTTATAAGGGTGAAGCGTAAGCTAGGGCTACCATGGGTTAACATAAGATCTTACTGAAATGACGAAACTGCCCTCGTGTTTTTTTTTCTTTCCAAATATCTATATTTTTGCTCCGACATTTTCTCAGACAAAATTGTTATTATTCTTATAATCTCTTCTATTTTGTTCAGATTTCTATTTTATCTTTTAGGCTGATACGACGACGTGTTAACTTTTTCTTTGTAACTATTTTTTTTTTCTGAGACTATTTCGAAATTTGTTTGCAACTGTAAAGTGACACAAAAAAAAAAGAGGGGAGTTGCTTATCTATTAAGTATAGCATGTTTTTTTTTTTGTAAGTCGGGTTTTCCAGGTCCAAGAGCTCAGACTAATCCCGGCCTACGCATGCGAGTCTGTAACGCACACGTCGTGGATGTAAATCGGTCGAAACCGGCAGGCGAAAGGGGAATCTCTATAGTATGGGTGTTGAACCCACGACCTCGCTTGAGGAAGTGAGCTTTCAACCAAAGTTGGGGATTCCCCCTATTAAGTCTAGCATGTTTGTTTTTTCTCAATAAATAATTAGATAAAAAATTTATATATAATAAACTAATTTACGAAGTTGAAGTTTCAATAATATCGATTAAGAGAGAACATTCAAAATAATTTGAAATTTCAAACGTATTTATTTGTTTTGATATATGGATTCTCATCACTGTCATCTACAATTTTAATCGTTTGTTAAAATCAATATATTTAAATCGCAATAATAAATAGTAGAAATGTATATAAATTAAGTGTTTGTTTAAATCTCTATGAAATTTTGTTCACTTAAAAAAATATTAGAACAATTTGTTTAAAAAGTATTTATATTTTGTAAAGATGGACTTGCCGAGTTGATGGAGAGATAAAAAAGATACCCTATTGGTATTTTTAATTGCTCTATATAAATGAGTTTAGTTTGCATCATAAGAGCGATTAAATATAACTTTAATTTAATAAAATACGTATTTATTAAATATAACTTTTGATTTTAATCTAATACGTATCTATTAAAAAAATTGAATATTTTCGGTCCACTGAATCTTTCACTTTTATTATACAACGGCTAGAAATTGATTTCCCCGACATACCGTATCCATATAAATATAATACAATGGGTAATCACGAAAATGTTGCGACGTGGTGTCAACTCAGAATATCCACCGTCAGATAGAGAAGTGCAGATCCAACGGCGCAAAGAGAAACCCTAGCAAATGAACCCTAGCTCCTCGTCCCTTTAAATCTCAGCTTCTGTTACCTCTATTCGCCTTCTTGCTCTCTCGCTCCGCAAAAGCCCCATCTCTCTTACGGCGCTGAGAGAGAACTCTTAGGGTTTTCGTTTCTTTGTCCTGGTATGTCTCAGATCCTCGAATTTGGTCTTCGTTTTTAGCTTCGTGTTCTTCAGTTTATTGTTTGTTTGATATGTTCTCGTGGAGAATGAGTTGTTTTTTCATCTTTTGTTCTTTTCTTGAGCTCGAATGATACCTCCATAGTGATGATTACCAGTTCGTGGAGAATCGATGTTTCTCACCTTTTGATTTATTCTGCAAATTATAGGTTTTTAAGAATCCCAAGGACATGATTATTCTTAAGGATGGTTTGTTTCAAAGCAATTTCTATGAGATCTTACTGAAATTTGTACAGTAATTGTTGGACGGATACTTGTTAATCCATATGCGCGATGCTTCTGTAATCTCGTTTCTCATGATAGTTATACATTTATTTGATAGAAGAATCATAAATAATCTGTGTCCTGATGTGCGTGTTTCATGATATAAGAACTGTATTTTGCCCTTTTCAAAGGCTTTACGTTCCTCTGTGTTGATTCTGCTACACGTTCGCTGCATTGTTGACTTGAAATTTCTTGCGAATACTTTCTGGTACATAGTTCTAACCATTTGGTTATTTATTATTTGTGTTGCAGTTTCTTCTTGACAAGTAGTCATGGGTAAGGAAAAGGTTCACATCAACATTGTGGTTATTGGACATGTCGACTCTGGAAAATCGACCACCACTGGTCACTTGATCTACAAGTTGGGGGGTATCGACAAGCGTGTGATCGAGAGGTTTGAGAAGGAAGCTGCTGAGATGAACAAGAGGTCCTTCAAGTACGCCTGGGTGTTGGACAAGCTCAAGGCTGAGCGTGAGCGTGGTATCACCATTGATATAGCCCTGTGGAAGTTCGAGACCACCAAGTACTACTGCACTGTCATCGATGCTCCTGGACACCGTGACTTTATCAAGAACATGATCACTGGTACCTCCCAGGCTGACTGTGCTGTCCTCATCATTGACTCCACCACCGGTGGTTTTGAGGCCGGTATCTCCAAGGACGGTCAGACCCGTGAGCACGCCTTGCTTGCTTTCACCCTCGGTGTCAAGCAGATGATCTGCTGCTGCAACAAGGTATATTGTATTAACTATGATGTGTTCCCTGTTCTGTAATTGTAGTTTGTAACTTGTTTCAAAATCTGACTTGGTCTGATCTCTGTTTATCATCGGTGTGCAACAGATGGATGCCACCACCCCCAAGTACTCCAAGGCTAGGTACGATGAAATCGTAAAGGAAGTCTCTTCCTACCTGAAGAAGGTTGGTTACAACCCGGACAAGATCCCCTTCGTCCCCATCTCTGGTTTTGAGGGTGACAACATGATTGAGAGGTCCACCAACCTCGACTGGTACAAGGGTCCGACCCTTCTCGAGGCTCTTGACCAGATCAACGAGCCCAAGAGACCCTCCGACAAGCCCCTACGTCTCCCTCTCCAGGATGTCTACAAGATTGGTGGTATCGGAACTGTCCCTGTGGGTCGTGTCGAGACCGGTGTACTCAAGCCCGGTATGTTAGTGACCTTTGCTCCCTCTGGACTGACCACTGAGGTCAAGTCTGTCGAGATGCACCACGAGGCTCTCCAGGAAGCTCTCCCTGGTGACAATGTAGGGTTCAACGTCAAGAACGTTGCAGTGAAGGATCTCAAGCGTGGATACGTCGCATCAAACTCAAAGGATGACCCGGCCAAGGAAGCAGCCAGCTTCACCTCACAGGTCATCATCATGAACCACCCCGGTCAGATCGGTAACGGATATGCCCCAGTCCTCGACTGCCACACCTCCCACATCGCCGTCAAATTTGCAGAGATATTGACAAAGATCGACAGGCGTTCTGGTAAGGAGCTGGAGAAGGAGCCCAAGTTCTTGAAGAACGGAGATGCAGGAATGGTTAAGATGGTTCCGACCAAGCCCATGGTGGTGGAGACCTTCTCCGAGTACCCACCGCTTGGACGATTTGCTGTCCGTGACATGAGGCAGACCGTTGCGGTTGGTGTCATCAAGAACGTCGAGAAGAAGGACCCGACGGGTGCTAAGGTCACCAAGGCCGCAGCCAAGAAGGGTGCCAAGTGAGAGAAGTTTATTGCCGTTTGAAAGAGTCGGTTTTCGCCGTTGAGTTGTTAGGCCGTACTCTCTGTTTTTGTGTGTTGCTGGACCGATGCAGTTTTGCGAACTATGTCATGGTTATATTCTGTTACCTTTTTTAAAATATTTACATCTTTTTTCAGTTATGTTGTGTATTGGTCTATCCTGCGTTTGCCTCTTATTCTAAAATTTTCAAACTCATTCCCTGTATAATTTGACAGTGAAAATGGTCGTAAAAACGTTTGAATAGACGATTGCAAAAATAGGACCAGAACGAACGAAACAATTTTTTACTACGTGAAGTTGAATCTATGTCCTAGAGTTCTGTGTTTAAAATGAAGGTTGGTAAGTAACAAAAAAAAAACGCTTGCAAGAAAACGTTGGAAACTGTTTTGCTTTCTGAGCTAAAGCACTTTTGATGGGATCACACAACTCCTTTGGACACAAACGCTGGGGAGTTGAGTTCCACCAGTTGCGAGTGCTCTCCATGTGTCTCCATCTGTTTAAGATTGAGAAAGAATGGGGGAATGAACACATGAGTAAACCAAAAACCTCAAAGGAACTCTTCAGGAGCACTTTGTGTAGCGAAATCCCGGTTTACCTCTAGGGTTAATGACGAGCTTTTATCATAATTCCTTGTCTTCAAGCTGTGCTTTCTCTGCCGCCTTCTCTGTTTCCTCCAGAGCAAACGCCTTGAGCGACTCAACGTCTCTTTTTCCTGGAGTTTACCCATTGATCACTAACAGGTTAGCATATGGATACGGTGTTTCCAAACAGTAGTATTGGGAGCATGTTAACCATAACCAGACCCAACAGTAGAAAGGTTTTGCTATAATTTTATTATACGAGACGAATCACACCCCCTATCTATCATCACTAACATTGTATGCTTAGTCCAGTTGTATGTAAGTTATATCCTCCATCCAGTTTGCTTGTGTGATGATCCTACCACATCACATAAAATAAAATGTCCCCATAACTAATCTGTGGAGAGATTTGAAGTGGTCAGGTTCCTCTAAATATATCTGCAAATTCATAGCCAAGAAGCATACACAGTACAGATGGACTACGGTAACACTAACTAATCTGCATTCTCCTGCTCATGAAGGTTCACGCCCATTATTTTATCCAGTAGATTTGTCAGGCCAAGAAGAATTGGATTCGAGAAATTTCCAAATTCCCATGTATGAAAATCAAATGCATATCGAGGTGCAGCTGATGAACCAGACACCTTCATCTCTGTTATAGCTGATAGGACATGTATCTCAAAGGAATTGGAAGCCTAAAATGTCTAAGACAGAGAGAAATGTGCGGCCAAATTGCAAAAAAAAAAAAAAAACATGAAGGAACAGAAGTCTGCCACGTAAGATTCTCATGCCAATTGCCAAGTGGGGAATAATAAAAATATCAACCATGAAGCAAGATCAGAGACTAAGGAAGCACGCAACGGAAGCTGGAACAAATGGAAAGGAGAGCAATCATATTGGAGGAAGATGATGGAAGAATCAATCACCTTGGTATTTTGCTACTTCTTCTCCATTGTAGAACAGCTTAAATGTAGGATATGAGTGAATATCAACTTTAGTGCAAACAGCTCTGCTTGTTCCACAATCAACTTCACCAATCTCGATTTCATCCTCCCCCTCCATTGCTTTTCCCAGCTCTTCCCACAAATTTCCCAAATTCTTACTGACACCCAGATTCGCAATCAGCATCAATACAAAGAAAACAAGCCTAAATTACTCTGAAAGGAAACGAGGAAATACTAACCAGTGCTTGCACCAGGGAACACAAAATTTCACAAACCATGCAGTGTCTTTCTCCTTCACCTGAATCAAATAGACATGTTTAGGTGTGATCTCGTTGCTCAAGATGAAAGTAAGATTGCAACTGCAATAAACCTATACATAGAAACATCTCAAGTCCAGCTACCTTGGAAATTTACTTGAAAGAAACTGAACTACAGATTGAGGAGATGATTACACTAAACAGACATAGATATTAAAGGTTGATTTTTTATTATTCAATGAAACCAGTAGCCTATGAGCAATACATAATGAAATCCGGCGGCAGCAGCAATAAAAAGAATCGACATAGAAAATATCGCTGATCAGATACTAATCGTCGGTCGATAATCCAAGCAAGCGAAACATCTGGCAGAAACAAAACTGAGATCCTGAGAATCTCCAATCTCCCGATAGATCAAAAACCACAACCATAAACACGCGACCCCGACACAGATCGCGCTAAAACAAACTTAATTTGCATCACAGCTGCGGCACGTGAAAAAAGATCTTCATCTACCGGATTTCTAGCGAAAGAAATTAATGGAGAGACAGATGAAAAGAAGACAAGAATCCTGACACTGATCCTTACCTTGTCGGAAAAAGTCTCAGGAGTTAGGGTTATGACTTCCGCCTTGGTTAAGTCCACCGGAAGAAGCAGGAGGACAAGAACAGGAAGCAGCATAACAACAAGAGTAGCGCGCCAAGCTGCGAGCGCCATGGCCGGAAAATCAAGTTCAATCGTTCCCAAATTTTCCCGAGAAAAGATGGCCGATCAGAAGAGAGAGAGAAACTGAAGGTGAAGGATGACAGAGGCGGAGGAGAAAGATTAAATCACATTATGGGCCATAAAGACCAATGGGCTTACAATATATATAAGGCCCATAAGCTCTGGATTGCAATAACAGTGCCAGATAAAAAAAAAACTAAAAATGACATTATATATGTTAGAATGTCGCGTGAGATATGAGTTGATTTATTTATTATTAGGGAATATAATTTATGTGAATTTTTTACTTTACAAAAATATCACGAAATATTTCGATTTCGAATTCTAGCTATAACTATGTCATTTCATTTGCAAAATGTTTGAACGTCATGTTCTTGTGCGTAAAAAAATATATTTGTTTCTTTTGTTACGTGAACAAGAGATTATCCGAATCCAATTATGTCGAATTTAATGTCCGGAAATCTCATTTAATACATTTACATTTGAATATTGGAAAATCGTGATTGAACTTTCCAAAAATTCTATGTTGAAAAAATGTCCCACAAATCGTACGTATAATTCAACAGTTCCAAACATATTGGAGACGACAATCCAAATCGAAAGACCCTTCAGCATTACTGATTTTTTTTTTCCATGAAGGTCAAATGCCCGCAGTTACAAATCATTTTTACCGTTTATAAAAACAAGGCCGGAAAAATAACTGTTATTTATTTTTCCTTTTTTTTTTTGTATTTTGTAATCGTCTAACTCGAATTACCTAACCAAGAATACTTACATGCACGTGTATGCTTTTGCTTGGACTGGTTGACTTTATCTCTCCGACTTTAGTTTACACACAATAAATTTAAATTCCGTTATAACGAGTAACCTTTATTAAAATGAAATTAAAAATTAAATTTTGTTACAGTATGAGATTTAGGAGTCCCGAGTGACGATCCAATTATCTTTCGGATATTAAATAACCGATTTAATCAAGAATGATATGTTATTTACTGCAATACTATGCCATGTTAATTGTTTTAGTTTAACAAATATCGCATTGATAAGACGGGTCTGGTTATTTTCAATTTGTTGGCAAACGGTCAACGTTTGTTAAACGGTATTTTTGTACGCACATATGTTCTCATTCCATGCCACAGTGAATTATATAATAGTAAAGTTGTTGAATTGTTGATATTATTATTATTATTATTATTGTTGGGTGAGGGATATCGGATATGCATATTATAATTAATACAAAATTAATTTAATAATTTATATAATTGTCAATTGAATTGACACTTGAGTCATATGAACAAAGTACGGAGTAAGTCATGCAAAGCGCCAAAGCCGAACGCAATAATCAACTTATACTTATCACACTTACCCCTTTTTAAATTTTTCTTTTCAGAAATTTGTTTTATTTTAGTTGTAAAAAAAATTTAAAACCACTTTTTTGTGGGGAATTTTTGTTATATAAATCAATTTTTGCTATATAAATCAACGCTAGCTAGAGAACAAACAATTCAAATATAATCAATCTTCAATAATCAGATATTATTTTTTTTAATTTAGATACTTTAAGTAAACTTTCCATAAATCATTTCCTTGAATTGTTATAGCCAATCAATGTTCAATGTGAAAATTGTTTTATTAAACAAGTGTCGTAATTAGGCCGTTTTTCAATGAAAACAAAAATAAATTATCGTACAACGTGACGCATCGCGAATATCAATGGAAAGGCACAAACGCGGTTTCACCTGGGCCTAAAAACAATGATTATGTTAATTCTTTTATTTTTCATCTTCTTAAAATTCATTTTATGTTATTCCATTTATTTTATACTAAATATATTTACAAATTTTATTTTGATTTTTTTCCTTATTATTATAGTCCACAAGAAAATTTAGTTTGTAGTCCAACGGGTCGTAAGAAGATCGAAAATCTCAATGGCTTGCTTCCTAGCGCCGTATAAAATGCTGAATTTCAGTTTATACTTTTTTATCTGAAAATTAATCTCATAAATAATGCATTAATATAAACATTAATTTTTTGTTTTTTTTACTAATATAGTCTTCACAAATAAAAACACCACGTAATCTGAATCGATCTAACATAACAAATAACCGATCTAAATCGGACTTTAGAGATGGTTTTATATATTTTCGTATTATGATAAAGAATATTATTTATGTATACTATTTCTTCTTAAGTTCTTTTGTTTAGTAAATGATACATAAATTTCAAAGCACGCGCATAAGTTGAATTTAATTTTAAAAAAAAAAACCATTTATCCTTTATAGAAGAAACAAAAGAGTGAAAATTCACTTTTGTTTATAAAATTCACCTTTTATATTCTTTCATTTATAAAATTCACCTTTACAAAAAAAAAAGTGTGAAAATTTTAAGGGATCCATGCAATCTATGGACTGCAGTGAGAAAAGGGAGACATACGAAATATGAAAAGGCTGCGCCCAATTGTTTTCCACGCGCATAGGATATTAAATTGGGCATGAATTCATTCTATCTACGTTGAAGACCGACACACAAAAAAGGAAATAATCTTTTAATACATTTTCTTGTTTAATTACTCGAAATAGTATACGGGAAATCGGAGAGATGATGATACGAGAGAAAATGAAATGATTCGTGGAGTAAATTATATTTCAACCAATGCGCCAATAGGAATTAGGAAACCATGATTATATATTCTAGAGCATAAATAAGATATTTCATTCCTAATTATACATAATCTCATGCAATGCACTCGGAAACTTTGGTTGCTAGATATCCCACTATGCGTATATACGTACAGACACGGGCAAGAATATGTATAAACAATGTAGACGTGTGCATGTGCCGACATTACGTCAAAACTCAAAAGCAAATTATCGTGAATTTTTATAGTAATTGACTATTTAATATACCAAGACCGAAATAAAGGTTTGTATGAACGATTGGAAAATAAGAGCGTAGAAACGAGGTCTCAAAAAAAAAAAAAGACAAAGTAAGTTTAAGGAAAAGGGTTTCGGTTAGAAACTTCATTCTCTTTTGACAAAACTCAGAAAGTGTTTTGAGTTAATTTGGAGGATGCAAAAAATTCAATTAGAGAGACAAAAACAATAAAGTCGATAAGTCAATTAATATAAATGTTATCATGTTAGTGTTGTCTTATTCACCATGGGAACCACTATCTTATAGGCTAAAGCAACATATATCCTTAGATATGGTGCCTTGGTTCCCATTGGTAATTTAATGCGTGCCCTACATGTTATAACTTATTGGATTTATATATACACTTTTGACGCATATTATATATATATATATATGTCATTATACGTATATGTAAAATTTTATTTTTATCCAATTCAGATACCCTTTTGGCGATATATGCTTGGATGTACACGTAAGGTTCTTTCCTCGAAACGACTCTCGTTATAAGTTCACACAAACATATGCTTCATGCGATGTATTGATTAAGAAGAATTTTGTTATATCGTTTTCAGTACCTTGTCATTTTTCAATCATGGGAGCAAGTTGAATCCTCTCCGTGTTTGATAATATATAGCATCATTTGATTTTTTTTTTTAAAAAAAACTTATTAGCGTAATTATCATTTTAAATAGTCATATTTTACACTTTTAAATCAAGTGCAGTTATAAAGGGGAGTACAATAAGGGCGCGATGCATTGCGTCACATGAAAATGTAATTACTCCTATAGTAGAGTAAAAACAATTTAAATTAAATTCAATATATATATAACTAACGCAATTATGCAAATATAAATTATAAGATGAACCAATTGTTGTGTGTTTCTCCTTTCGGCTACTTATGATAACAAAAGGACTTGACAGATAAATTTCTGTAATCATTTCATGTTCATTTCCTAATTGACTTCAACCCCTATCAATAGTTTCTAACAATCCTGATTTTTAAAAGAAAAAAATAACATTATTGTTCTAATCCTTGGATTAAACCTCTTAAAACTTTTACGTCCTTTTCTTACTTAACCTAATGTGAATGCATTTTTAATTATGGGGATATATTGTTTTTGAAAAGAACCTGAAAATACAAGGGAAATTACTATTGATACTGCTGCTTTCCATCCCGGCCCAATATTCAGAGAAAAAAAATGCGGTTGTTTCCCAATTATATAAATAAATTAAAATATAATTTCATGTGTCGTGTTACCATGCTGGAATAACGATTTTCAAAAATAAATTTAAATTTATTGGGTAGAAATCCATTTGATATTCGATGTGACAAAATTGTTTTCTATGAAGAACATAATTAGTTTCCCCGAGTCAAAGAGGAAAAAATGACTTCGGGTTCAAGCATGGAAAATCGTGTCATGTCGGGTGAGGAAAAGCGAGACTAAATACACTAGGTTTTTTTTTTGTCACCAGAAAGATTCTTTGGCTTTTTTTTTATTATTATTTCTCCCATCTAATTTTGTAATTTTGAAGATTGTACGACAAAATACTTCCCTGATAATTGCGTGTAATTTTATAATTGTATACATTTAATTATAAATAAAAACTACGAATTCTTTTTGCTAGCGAAATTGTTATTTTAATATGTTTTGTTTTGCAGTTTCACGAATGGTTAAAGTTACGTAGACCTCTCGTGCCGACAAGTAACGAAACTCTCTTGTCTTGTTTTCCTTGACATGACAGTCACGTGGGATGCACATGATGTGTGAAAAAATGTATAAATTGAAGTCAATATTCGTGTCATATATTTTATTTTTGTGCAACATGTAAAATGTAGGATTCGGTTTTATCCCTGTAAATTAATAACAAATTATAATTATTAATTTATAATAATTATAATTTGTTATCATATATTAGCAAAATGTGTTCATAAAGATTTAGAAAAATGATAAAATCATCTAAAGGTTCTTTTATGGGAGACAAAAAACATAATGATTAAGGTGAATATCCGAAATAATGATAACACCCTGCAAACACCATGATTAGAGATTAGTTATCCCAAGATGGCAACAGAAAAAGCTATCCCAATAACAACAGTTGATTTACACCTATGCATGTACATACATACATGCATGCATGCATTTTGTTTATATGTACATATACACACACAATACATAACGTGTACCCATATGCTCACATGAAACGCACGTGCGATGTTTAATAACCAACATGGGCAGATGCATTGTCTTTTTTCCCCTCGCCGGATTGGGTCAAATCTTCACATCTCCTTTCCAAGCCCTTGAAATTTTTTATTATTTATCTCATATTTATTTTATATTATTTACATATAAGAAGGAATTTCTGATTTTCTACAAAATAAATCATTTTCCGATAATTTATCAATTTCATTCATTAGTTGCTGTCATACAAGACAATAAATAGAAACTATAAAATTAAAACTTAATTATTATAATGTAAAAGATCGCCTTCTCAGTTTTGAGCCCACATGGCTCCTGAGTTAATTAAGAGTGTACATCTTCAGAATCTCTTACGGCTACCTCCTCTGCCACATTTCAGACATCTTATCCATTCCGTCAACACTATCATCGCATATTAACACGTCAGAAGATATATATACATACATACATATATATATCTTTTACAATGTTGCAGAAGTTTTCCAGCAACTTAGCTGACGTGTTAAAATATGATTGCTTGAAATCACTCTAATATCCGAACCTCCGAAAATTACCCATACACATATATAACATATTCTGGGTCTTTTTATAATAACTAAATCAAGCTAACTACTAAAGCTTTTGTGTCCTATCATCATCATCATCACCATCATCATATCATCGTCATCATGATCATGTCAAAAGGGGATGATCCCACCAAGACATGGACGAGTTGGTGTTGTCATCGAGGAAATAACCCAAATCATTGCTCTCTTCATCAGGACTACTAATGAAATCATCACCGCTTTCAAAGGAGGAGGAGAGATGATTGTACGGTCCTAATTGGTCTTGTACGTTCGGCTGGTTGCAAAGCAATGCCAGCAGGTTCGCTCTTTGGAGCTGAACGCTCACCAGCTCGACCTGCGCTTTGGCGAGCTGGGCTTGAAGCTCGCTCACCTGTCTCTGCAAATGGTAAATGGCGCCTGCGCTTCCGTACACAGGATCCCTTATCCTGGCTCCTGCCTCATACACCATACTGTTCACTGCGTCGGCTCTCTGTGATTCGGGAAGATCCTGCGAACATAAAGAATGAAGAAAACGTTGCGTTAGTTGTGATTTGGACAGTGTTTGACTACATTTGTATGCGATTTCGACATTGATTAGGTGTTCATAATATGATGGGCGGTCCAACCCACAAGAGCTTCCATTGATGAAATTGCTGGTTTTGATATGTTTGACCTTTAAAAGAAAATTCCGCTATACATGTTTCAAAGTTGGATCGACGAGAAAGAGACATTCTTTCCAAACATGTGTAGATAAATTGAGCCATACATATAGAGACACCTGTACTGTATGTATATATTGATGTTTTAAGGGATTTATATATATCTGTATGTATGTATATACTTTTCGTTGAATATGGATGGAGCTTGAGAGAGATACCGGCTTTTGGGGTTGTTATTGACATTTATAACAAGTAGGTCCTATTCCCACATGACCTATAAATCCATTATATATATATATATAACAAAATAGCCTAAACTGCATAAATATTCTTTTTCACATTATGCATTCTCGGATATTCATCTATTATATTATAATCTTTGTTCATTACTAAAGTTCCAAACTTTTAACTTTTTATAATTAAGAAAAAATCCTTAATTTTTATTAAAAAAACGAAATCTACTAGAATGATCAACTAAAATATGTGTTATAAAATAAAAAAACCTTTTAATTCCCATAGTTTTCCTCATGGCAATATATACATATATATGTATAAATGTTCATATAAATCTTGAGAAACAGACACGTGTGAACACACATGATCTTTGAAACAGAAGTGATATTATTATACCTGCAAGAACTTGATGATATTGCTCGCGCCAAAGACGCGGTGGGCGATGGTGAACTTCGTTGGCTCCGTCGGAGGAAAATACGGCGCCAAGACGCACTTCTCGGCGCACCGCCGCCGCAGGATCTTGCACGCCGCACAGGGGCTCATGACCACCTGCGTTTGCGATTGCGATTGGGGTGAAGCCGGAAAAGGAGGAGAAGAGATATTGGAAGGAGGAGAGGGGGTAGCAGTGTCGCCGTTAATCTCCATCTTAAGCATGTTGATTTACTTAATTATTCTCTAATCAGAGGGTTTACTCTGTTGTGGGGGGGGGGGTAAATTGATCGGATCGTAAATTGTGGGGGTTTAAATGAGAGATATTGTGGGAGCTTTTCTGAGGTGGGGTGCTTTGCTGCGAAAGACGGAGGGTGATATATATAGAGAGAGAAAGACAAGCTGAGGTCTTTGCCAAAAAAATAATTGTAAATGGACGCTACATGACGTCATAAAACCCGAATTATGCCGTCACATTTTGTAAATACTTTTTCGACACTACGGTGGCTCCTAAATTCCTCTTCCTTTCGTCTTCCGTTTCAACGGTTGATTTATCTAATTTCACAGTTTATATTTCGGCTATTTAAAAATAAATAAATTATTTTCGTATTTAGGTGGTTTTGTACTTTATATCAATTGGTCAAAAGTTCATCAGTATTACTATACTAGACTTTGGTTATATAATTCTTGAAATAAAATTATAATTTCGATTCTGATAAATGTGGAAATTAGTTAATGGGAGACAGAATTTGGATTAGTTTGGTGGAAACTGGTCAGCTCGTTGGACACATGAAGTTAGAAAAAAAAAAGGGTTCCTTTGATTTTGAAGTGCTAACGAGAAAGTCTTTAAGTTTGCCATTTTTATTAATTTCTAGAAGAAACTTTTAAATGGTAATAGAATTTATAAAGAGATGGCAACAAAAAAAAAAAGAATTTATTTTACGCGACGCTAAATATTTGTATAAATTATTTGTAATTCCACCGTGTGATTTAAGTACGCAATATATTAATCGATGATACATATATATATAGTTTTGTATCCACATTTATATATTCCAACGTATTTGGAAATTTTATTATATATATATATATATATATATATATATGTACTGCAGACAAATTAATAGGCTGAATGTAAACCGGACGAGGGATTTGTCAAGCTACTTCCTTTATAGCCAAAGAAAAAATATAATTGAAGAACAGAATTAAACAAATTAATAAGAGACTTCCAATCCGAAAGCTCCAAAATTTCTAACTTGTGGAAAAAGCAGAGTTTAGACTCTCTTAATTTAAAAGAAAATAAATAAATAAATAAAAGACAGATTAAGGTGGTACTGATTAGACTCTTATGCTTATTACTATTCTCTAATCTTCACTTATCTGCCCCCACTAATATTTACCCTATACATATACATATACATATATACATATATACATATGCATATACATACCCATACACACACACATATATATATATATATGTAACATGCTTATTTTAATAATTTACTATCTTGTTATTATTAGTATCTGCCTGCCAGTGTGAGTGTGAGTGTATGTGTGTGTTGTCCCTCAAAGAAGTCGATTGCGCGTGGACCTTTGGAATCGTACCTCTAAAAAAAACACTTCATATACAATGTTGATATATATATATATATATTTAAAAATTGGATGAATATTTTGTAATATGTAATTGATTTGTATATGCATTAACTTATAAATTTGACATTTACAAGTCTTATTTAATATATGATATATGGGTCAAAGATCGCCTCGCATGCGCCATGCACACACCCGCATATACATACATACATACATATATATAGATATGTAAGCCATACGGCATTCGTACGTTCAAACTTGTAATTATTAGTAAGTTGTTAGTTTTGGTTGCTCAATAAATGCGACCATACCGTGACATTGATACTAATCTGTTAATAGAATTTGATTATTGGTTGAGAAGTCTCATTGATGATACTGATGTGTTTCCAAATAAAAAACCAAAATTTATATATATACATCATAATTTTTCGAGAAAACTTCAAAGAAAAACGAAATCAAATCAAATTAGAAATGAAATAATATACAAATTTCAATATTACACTGACTCAACATATGTATAAATAAAACAAATTTTCAGATATATACGTATATCGGTATATATGTATATGACATACCTGTGTATTTCGTATGAAATGATGTATATATGTTGTTGCCCTTGCAAAGAGGCAAATGCTTGGATTTGTGCCAAGTATGTATATATCAACTAAAAAAAATACCATTGACTACAATAAATAAACATTCCAAAGGACTTTAGACTAAGATTTAATGATGTAACCTAAGCTTTTGTGAACCGAATAAATGATATATTTTGACCGATTGACTATATTAATTCCCATTCCAAGATCGGTTTTGTAACTTGTTGATTAGTACATACAACTATTTGGTTTCGATATATATCGCTTAGGACTGTTGATTTTGCTTTTTTATTTTTATTTTTTATTTATTAAAAAGGATAAATTATTTTTCCATTTTATAAGATATTATTGATTTGAATTTCTTTTAGATGAAAAAGGAAAGAGACCCACACGGAAACGAAGCAGTAACGTTACAGCCAGTTTCCCACAATGAGAAACCTCTTCACTTACAAAGTCAGTATTCGCTCGTGTTTATTTCTGTTATAGATTTATCTATCCGTCGGTCCATATTATTAAATTGTAATCCCGTCCGATTATAGCTTATCAAGACACGTGATTATAATTTATTTTTCGGAAAATTCATCAAACTTTTTCGCTCCATACATGTAACTTAAAACTATAAAGAAAACGTAAAATGAAAAAGATATTGGTATATACTGTAGTTTTGTTCGTATTATCCGTGCAAATTCAAGGGCTGGAACAAAAAATTATACAGTAATTTATAAAATCGGATTATAACCAAACCGGTCATTGAAACATTATGTTCAAACACGTTTTGGTTATGGATATGAGCCCAAATTCACGAGGAACCAAATAATTTTTTTTTTTGTATGCTCCGAGTAGCATATTTTGAATATTACTAAAATCAGATTTAATTATTTAAATTATTTATATAAAATTGATGAAACCAGGCTAATATCTTTTTTTCTTTCGGGGTTGGTGAACAGGAAACACTGAGTACGTGCATGCATGATTGGGGGAATATAATGGAATTAAATCAATGACATTTTTTTTTGAAAATTTTAGAATGGAATTAAATCGATGATTATTTTTGAGAATTTTATGTACAAGTGGGCACTGAGTGGAGTACAACCTACCACCGCATCGTACCTCCCACGTATAATATATAGTTTCTTTCATAATCACTGTTACAAGTTACAACGGCTGAGAAAGCCGTGTTTATACTCACAATTCGTTACCTAATGCATATCCCAACGCCATTATTCATATCGAAATATGTTAGTTCGAGTTTACATAAACTGACGATACAAAATCGGCGCAACGGTCGGACGAATAATCTACGCTATGTTCCGAAATTACGAAAATACCATTTAAATTCAATATATCTATCAAATAATCACTATTTTGTTGGTCGAATTTGATATATATATATATATATATGAAATGATCCTCATACATATATATATATGGAGAGAGAGATTCAACAAAGAATGAACCGTCAAAACATAGATTCTAACGACAAAAACAGACAACGGAGAATCGGAGAAGAGAGGGCGTAGAAGCTGTGTTACTGTGTATTGTAATTAATACCTGAGTTCACAGAGCTTCAAGTGGGGCCCTCGATAGAATCCTCGTCAGATGGGTTCAGACAGAAGATCCTTGTCGGACGGCAGCTGAAGAAGAAGCCCTTCCCTGCCATTTTGTTTTTCAAATGCAGCTTCAGCTACTGAAGATCGCAGACACTTAGCCAAGATTTGGAAAGAAGGGATTCATCTGTTTTTTTCTTACCTCGACCTCGAAAAAGTCCTGGAGGGCAATCATTTGGATGGCACTCGACTTCAGGCTCTTGATGGCTTCAGCCGTGGCCAAGGCCCCAGCCACCGTGGTTATGACCGGCACCTTGTATGCCAGAGCCATCCGTCTCAGCTGCCGCCCGTCTTTCTGATCCAGAGCGTCTCCCGAGCTCGTGATCACCATCACGTGGATCTGCCCGTTAGCCACCATGTCCCCAGCATGCGGCCTCCCCTCGTGCATCTTCAAGACCCTCTCCACCGAAACTCCTTCCAGTTCGAGGAAATGAGCTGTCCCTGAAGTCCCCACGATCTTGAACCCGAGCTCGGTGAAGGACTTTGCGATTCTCCCGAGGTGGGGTTTTGTCAGATCATTTAAGCTGAGGAAGACGGTTCCCGATAAGGGTAGCTTCTGTCCCGCTGCGATCTGCGCCATGGCGAAAGCGCTCGAGAACTTGTTGCTGATGCTCATTACTTCTCCAGTGCTTCTCATCTCCGGGCCGAGTATCACGTCGCAGCCTTGGAACTTCTCAAACGGGAATACAGCTTCTTTCACGGATATATGCCTCGGGATTACCTCTTCCGTAAAGTTCAGGTCTTGGAGCGATTTTCCCGACATTACCAGGGCCGCGTACTTGGCAAGAGGGTGGCCAATGGCTTTCGAGACAAACGGGACGGTACGGGAAGCACGGGGATTGGCTTCAAGCAAGAAAACGTCCCCAGAGGTCGTGATCGCGTATTGACAATTCATGAGCCCGCATACGTTCAGCTTCTTCGCCAGCTTCGTGGTCCACGACCTTATGGTTTGCAGGCAAGAAGACGGGATCGTTTGTGTGGGAAGCATACAAGCGGAATCACCCGAATGAACGCCCGCCTGCTCAATATGCTCCATTATCCCACCGATAACGACATTTCCATAGGAATCAGCAAGGCAATCAACGTCGATCTCGATGGCATCGGACAGATACTTGTCGATCAAAACGGGTCGGTCTGGATCAACTTCAACTGCATTCTCCAAATACGTTATGAGCTTAGCATCGTCGTACACAATCTCCATAGCCCGTCCACCCAAAACGTAAGAAGGCCGCACAACAACCGGGTAACCTATATCCTTCGCGATGGCGAGAGCATCAGCTTCGCTCTTTGCAATTCCGCCTTTCGGCTGCTCGATTCTCAGATCATTAAGCATAATATTGAACTTCTCTCTGTCTTCAGCCGCATCAATGGAGTCCGGTGACGTGCCCCAGATACGAACTGGTCCTGCTCCACTCGAGCTCATGGGCATGTGTTCGTCTAAATAACGTTTGATCGGAAG
>NW_010967707.1:2095942-2103137 GCF_000463585.1 Tarenaya hassleriana | reverse complement strand
AAGAGCCAGCTTCAGAGGTGTTTGCCCACCAAACTGCACGATGATGCCATCGGGTTTCTCAACGTCAATAATGTTCAGGACGTCTTCAACCGTTAGGGGCTCAAAGTAGAGCCTATCACTCGTATCGTAATCTGTAGATACCGTCTCAGGATTTGAATTCATCATTATGGTCTCGTATTCAGCATCCTGCAACCGAGTTTGAACATTAAGTAACACTGAAAATATGTATGGCACTTGAACGAAGCCAAAACGAGTTGTTCATCGCTTAAGAACGAAGATTAGGAAGAGAAAATACCTGTAAGGCGAAAGATGTGTGGCAGCAACAATAATCAAATTCAATCCCCTGACCAATACGGTTCGGACCTCCGCCCAAAATCAAAACTTTCTTCTGGTTCTTTGGAGCGGATTCACATTCATAATCATATGAAGAGTACATGTAAGGAGTATGGGCCTCGAACTCAGCAGCACAAGTATCGACCCTTTTGTAAGAAGGAACAACTCCTAAAGAAACACGCTTCGTACGAACCTCTTTCTCGGTCGTCTTTGTCGCATAAGCGATTTGCTTATCGCTGAAACCTCGTTTTTTCACTTCGTAAAGGTCTTCTTTCGTGATCTCAGACAAGGGCCAGGACATAAGATACTGTTCCACGTCTATAAGCTCCTTCAGTTGTGTTAGGAACCATTTGTCCACGAGGCTCAACTCATGGATTTCATCGACTTTCATACCCTTCTTCATCGCAGCATATATTGCATGGATCCTGTCTGGATTTGGGACTCTGAGGCTGTATTTTAGTTGTTCCCAGTCCCAATTCAATTCTTTAACTTTTCCACAGCCCCAACCCGAGTACCCACATTCCAGCGATCTCAGAGCTTTCTGGAAAGATTCTTGGAACGTCCGGCCGAGAGCCATGGCTTCCCCGACAGATTTCATCTGAGTAGTTAGCAGAGGCTGAGATCCGGGGAACTTCTCAAATGCAAACCTAGGAATCTGCAAAAATTAAAAAACCCAGATAGTATTAAGCCACGTTCACATATATAACAAAGGTACCATAATTCAAATTATCATTAGCTCTGTCTGAATATCAGGAAATGTTCTCTCATAAAAAATGCACAAGAAGAAGGACAAACCTTTGTCACCACATAATCAATGGAGGGTTCAAAGCTAGCGGGTGTTTTCTTCGTGATATCATTTGGAATCTGATCCAGAGAATACCCGACAGACAACTTGGCTGCCATTTTCGCAATGGGAAACCCTGTAGCCTTAGAGGCGAGAGCTGAAGACCTGGAAACCCTAGGGTTCATTTCAATGATCATAACCTCACCATCAACAGGGTTCACTGCAAACTGCACATTAGACCCACCACACTCCACACCAATCTCTCTAATAATCGCAATGGCGTAATCCCTAAGCCGCTGGTACTCCTTATCGGTTAGGGTTTGTGCAGGCGCCACAGTGATGGAATCACCCGTGTGCACGCCCATTGGATCGATATTCTCAATAGAACATATGATCACAACATTGTCAGCTAAATCTCTCATCACCTCAAGCTCATACTCTTTCCAACCCAGTAAAGATTTCTCCACAAGAATCTGACTTGTCAAACTCGCAGCCAAACCAGCTTTACATATCGACTCGAACTCCTCTCTATTGTACGCAATTCCACCACCTGTGCCTCCTAGAGTAAACGCAGGGCGGATAATCAAAGGGAACTCACCTATTCTCTCTGCAATGTCGAAACATTCATCGAGAGTGTTTCCAATACCCGAAGGAGGTGTCTTGAGCCCGATGCTCTTCATCGCCTGCTTGAACAAATCCCGATCCTCGGCCTTCTTGATTGCGTCAAGCTTAGCTCCGATCAGTTCGACCCCGTATTTATCGAGCACTCCACTCTCGGCGAGTGCGACGGCGAGGTTCAAGGCGGTTTGGCCTCCCATGGTGGGCAACAGAGCGTCCGGACGCTCCTTCTCAATTACCTGCTCGACGAGCTCCGGCGTCATCGGAGCTATGTATGTCCGGTCGGCAGTTTCCGGGTCGGTCATGATTGTTGCCGGGTTCGAGTTGATCAAGATAACGTCGTACCCTTCTTCTCTCAGGGCTTTACAAGCTTGGGTTCCTGAATAATCGAACTCGCATGCTTGTCCGATCACGATCGGACCGGCGCCGAGGATTAGAATCTTCTTCAGATCGGTCCTCTTCCCGACTTTCTCCGCAGAATAAACTTGCCCCGAGTCGCCCAGCGCCGAAACGGGTCGGACGGAGTTGAGGACTTTGTTGATGGACCCCGACCGCCATGGATGCACACACGAGTGAGGACAGGCAGAGCATAGCCTCGATCTCCCCCTGGAATTCTTGCCAGAGCGAAAGAAGAACCGAAAATTGGAGAGTCTTGACGGAGAAAGAGACGAACTCGATCTCGGAGAGGCGAAAAGGGATGAACAATTCGCAGAGAGATCCAAGCAATGGCTGCTCATTTTCCTCTTCTTCCCCTTCCGTTATTTGTCACTCACTGGTTCTCTCGTCTCTGTTATGCAAATCAACAGGGGACGTAGGGTTTCCGTTGTTTCCATTTTGGTGGAAGGACGTGTGCTTTTAGAACCGGATTGGCCGGCCGGACCGTAAACCGGATGGTATGCCGGTTTAGGTTCTTTATGTTTTTTATTTCTTATGTTTCAATTTGTTTTTTGTTTCGTTCAAAATTATTCCTTATTTTGTTATTAACTTCCTCTTGAATGTATCGATTTTGTTTTTAACAAAGAAAATATAACATCAAAACATTAAATGGTAACAACCAAAGGTTTTTTTTTTCTGGCTTATCAATTTTTAATTTTTTAATGAAATTAAAAAGGTGATTGAAGCACGGTCCGACCGGTCTGGCCCGCAAGCTCCGGTTCGATTTTATATACGTTACGTTGGATGAATCGTAACATCATTCATTACCTAGGTCGAGTTTATTATTATTTTTAAAAAGCGAATCTTGATAAGATCAAAGGGGATCTTATGGGCTTCGTGTGCTGTCTGTGTCAAGCTGTAACGTGTGAAAGTGGAGTGGAGGCCGTACGGATGGCGACGTTAGGGTTTGCAGGTTTCTCGTAATGGGCCTATAGGCCTCAGTAATGGGCCTATAGGCCTCAGTAATGGGCCTATATCATATGGGCCTAAGCCTTCAATCAAGTAGGCTTCATTTTATGCCAAGTCCAATCGGCTTTGATACATATGAGTCGTAACCATTGCCCAAGTGCCGGGTCAGTAAATTGTTAAAGATTTGTCATGATAGGGTTATTATTACGTATGTGTGTGAATATATATATAAGCATTTATATATGTATGTATTTTTTTATTTTTCTTAATTTTTTTTCGATTTTTTATGTTTTGATATAAGCATTTATTACGTAGTTTTTTTTAAAACATAAAATATGTATATTAATCTATAAGTTAATATCACATTCGTGTATTTAATATTTAAAATTTTAGAATTTTTTTCCCACGGCACACTGTTTTCTACATAAACTATTTTTGTTCAATCAGATATAGAAAAAAATAAAGCTATGCCTATATATACACACGTACCAAACATTTTTTGTATTAATATAGAAAGTAGAAATCTTTAATTATTTCAAATTTTGGTTTTATAAGCAACTAACGTTATTTGTGCTGTAAAGTATTTTTTTTTACCAGGATAAGCTGCTATACGTAAAACATGGATTTTATTCCAAACAACTATTTTGAACCTTCAATAAATTATTCAAACCCGTTTAGAACTAAAGAATAATTTTACTATATTTAATTAGAAAATAGTGCTACTCTTGGAATTTTCTAACTGTTATTCGAATAAATAATACAATTGTCAAATAGTATTATAACTAAATTCCACGTCCAGTCTTCTTGTGCCAATTTGACCCTTCGTCGGCAGGCAGCCCTATGTTACGCATTTTCAAACTTGAGCATTTTACACAACAAAATGTATATTTTGAATATATATATATACATATATATATACACACACACATATATATATATATACTGTTTTTAAATTCACTGTACGGACTCGATTTTAAATTTTAGTGCCGTTGGTCACGCCCAAATCTTTGAGCAAGATTTGATTACGCGGAAGAGAGATGAGAGAGAAACAATTATAAAAATAGGTCCCTTTATATGGCCGTATGATGGTCCAATTATATTCAAATCAACCCTAATGCGAAATCTTGAATCTTGATCGCTAAAATAACATCGATAATATATATATATATATATATATATATATATTTGTTTTGTTGTGCAAGTATCTACATGGAAAATAGGAAGCGACCATAGCAGAATATACTGAAAACCGCCACTGGCATTTCAAAATCAAATGCTCTTCAGACAGGATCAGTTTCAGATATGGACGGAGCTTATAGTAACCAAAGAGAACGGCCTTTTTTTTTTTTTGGTAATTCCAAAAATAGGGTTTTTTTTTACAATTGAAAAAATATGAAAGGTTTTATAGTGTTATATGGAGTTGCCACTTTAGATCAATTGATTTATCTGTATATCTATGGACTCTTGAGATTAACAAAGTCAAACTAAGGAATAATTGCATTAATAAGAAAATTAGGGAGATAATTAAAGAACGCTAAAAAAACCCTAGAGAAACCAAACACGCCCATTGCAGTATGCTTGTGAAAATACATTTTTTCATATGAAAGAGATGTATATGTCTTCTTAATCATCTTCTAGATCAAGGGATTGTCGAGTAAACCGTGCCAAGATGATGAGCTCAACCCATTCCAGCTTTGTCTTCCGGCGTCCATCTCGGATTATCCGCCGCCGGGAACTTCTCCGGTCAAATGCCATGGAAATCCCAGCAAGATGTCCTTATTAGGGCTCTCGTTGTTTCCGCCTATGGAAGTCTCTTGTGTGTTGTTTTCCTCAAATGTCATCGCCATTGAAGTAGAACTTGTTTCGTTGCTACTATGATGTTCATCATCGGCGCCGGTCACGAACCCATAACCCAATCCGCCTCCGAAATTACAATTCTGTCCCCCGAAGAAGCCCGCGGGGTTACCGAAAACATCACAGCGTCGGTCCGCGGAGTTTCCAAAGATAGAAACCTCGCTCGGTCCGAACGAGGACTGCTTTTGTTGAAGCCTGGAGAAGACAACGTTTAGATCAGTGGCGTCGTCGTAGCAAAGTGATGGCAAGCCCGTAGTTAAGGGGTTGGTAAGGGGATCGTCACGGAAACTAGGCAAAGGCCTGATCACGTTCTTGGAGGAAGCTGGCGGCGGCAGCGGCGGGGATCGTCTGGTTTTCCGGCAGCCGCCGCCGACAGGGACGTTCCTTAGGGTTCCGCCTTTGGTCCAATATCTCCGGCAAGACTTGCAGAAGTAACGAGGCTGAGAGAGACTGTAGTTGTTGTAGTAACAGAACTTTGTGTTCGTGGATTCACACCTCGGGCATTTTAGGGCTTGCTCGGGTTGTGCCCTTTGTTTCTTCTGATGATCCTTCTCATTTATTTTGTTGTACATTGTTTCTTGTGTCTGGTTATACATTTCCTGCAAATACGTGTTAATGTATTAACATTAGATCTATATATATATATATAGTGGCATATGTAACAGATAAAATTTAGCACATCTTCTATATATACATATATATATGGACAGTGGTGGATTAGAGATATAAGAAGCTATCCGACCGACAAATTTAAAACTATATACGGCACACTATTTGAGAATAACGATCCATGGGGTTATGTATAACAAGTCTATGGTTTGATAATATGAATATATATATATATATATATATATTCATATATAGGAACTGGAAGAACAAAGGTAAGATTAGTGAATTAGCCTCGAGAAAGAAATGGAAGAGCACACACGAGATATACAATTTATTTGAATCCAAACATGCCATGTTCATATTTTTAATGAAGCAGATTGGATTTTGTAACTAAAAACTATATGTTCTAACTAATATAAGAAATCAAAACAACATATCAACCTCTTCGAAAGTATGCATAAATATCAATCTTGACTTTGAACTAAAACCCAGAACGAAACCTAAAACACAGAGACAGAAACGCATAACACAACGAAGTGCGACAAAAGAGATGAATCTTGGATTTCAAAAGAGAAATACCACTTGAAAAATGAATATATATATATATATACACACACACACACACAGAAGACGAGTTAGTTACCTGCGTTGCAACACGAGAAGGATCCATCCATACACCAAATCAAAGACAGTCACGATTTTCCTGGTTCTCAAAGTAACGAAAAACAACAAACGACGATTACTGATTTATTTATTTATGCCCAAACTGCGAAAAACATATGCGGGTGAGATAAAGGAGACGAAGAAGAACAAAAGAACACGAGAGAGAGAGAGAGAGAGAGGTGTGGTTTGAACAAAAGTGATGAGAGAATTGAGGCCATCGTTCTTAATATATATACAGCAAAAGGATATAAAGTGTGATCAGTCCGTTTATTTAAAATTATTATTTTATTTTAGTTGGTTATTTTTTTGTCCGTTCATTTAAATCCACATGAATTGTTTCTGTAATATACATAACTTATAAAGTGTTCATCGTTCTTTACAAATTTATAAAATCTGCTGATGTATTGTTTTTCAAGAATGGTCCCTTTGGAAACTAAGAGCTTTTACAATGTGCCGGGGAACAGAATATGAAAAACCCGTTGAATATGTATTTCATGTCAATTGAAAATTTTATTTTATTTATAAATAAATAGGTTATCATATCTTTCCATTTCTGTAAAACCTAAAACACGATATCATATATTTCTCTGCGACTGTTGATTTTTTTTTAAAAAAGCTATCAATAATTGAAAAAATATATATATATAATTTATATTAGCACTTTATTTAATGGCTAAAATTTTAGTTAAACGAGTTTGATATTTGAACGGCACTTAATAATTCTAGGGTTTTCGAGGGTACATAACAAATATAGATTTAGGGCATGCACATACAATACATCATCTTAGAAACTTGTATTAAGATATTGCAAAGTTGAGATGGGCTAAACTCATTCAGCTGTTAGTTCATATTGCATATTGCTTGGTGTTAAACACACACACACACACATATATATATATTATATAATATAATCTTTCAATTAATATTCCCATTATTTTTAAATTGTATCAAATCTAATTGAAATATAATATGTATATATGCGGTTTGGCC
>NW_010967707.1:2093553-2095691 GCF_000463585.1 Tarenaya hassleriana | reverse complement strand
ATATCATTGGCACTAGTAAAAATACCTTTTTAAGAAATACATTACAACTTTATAGATATATATAACATTATGGATTAAAAATATATATAAAAAAAAAAGACACGGGACAACGGTGGTACAAATATACGATTTTCGGCACGTATCGAATGGGCCCTTTTAATTGGGAAACAGAGGACCGATGATGATTGATTGATTGATACATTCATCTATATTTCATTATTTATTATATTATATTTATTTTTATAAACCATTATATATTATTCTATTTATAAGAATATCGTAGGAAGTGCAACGAGAATTTTCGCAGGTATCTGGTCCCCTTTGTTTCATGGGTCAGTTTTTTCCTTCTAATAATACTTTTAAAATACCGAATTGTCTTAAATATATAATTTATTGTTTATAATTATCAATTAATATCATAGTCAATAAAACTCCGAAAATAGTAAATATTTTATAATTTTATACAACATCACTATGATCAGTTTACGTAGACGCTTTATGAACTGATTTCTAATAATATTTATCGTAATCTCCATCAACAATTAATCTATCAAATTATACAAGCACGAAATTGGCAGGTCTCACTATAATAATCACATTCAGATAATCTATCAAATTGATAAGAAAAGTAAGCCGAGTGACGTGGACATGTATTGATCTGAGGTGTGCGTGGGCCCACAGTGGGACGGTACAGAAGATTATGCAGCCAAGCTGGTCCTACCCCTCCCACTATATATATATATATATATATATATATATATGTATGGAAATTACATACTGTAAATGTAATAATAAAATAAGGATATTATGGGAATATAAATAGGCTTTTCTAATTATTATCTTTTTAAACAGATATACATGAAGTATTTACACACTCTTTTCGTGGACATTTGTACAGATAATAATAATTTAAAGAGATGGAGAGAAAATATACATATAAAAGACCAATTGAAAATACTAATTGTACCTTTAGGGACATTTTAAGATATTTTACGGGTAAATGATGATGTGATTTGGATGTGAAATTAAATTATTTGCAAGTAAATCGGTAAAGTTAGAATGCGGGGGTGGGACGATTATAGTGGGTTTGCATGTGGTATAAAAATATTCCACGATATCATACAAAGATTAAGATAAGCGAGATAATTGAACCATTAGCCACCACTCTCTATTTTTCATTTCAAATCACAATATATACACACGGCACAATATATGCAATAGTCTCCAAATCACACGAGAGATGCAAATCACCGTAGATTATCTCTAAACTTCATTCGAAATCAATTAAATTAATTTATATGTTTCTGAACACAATGGTTAATTTTTTTTATGACATACGTGTTTATATTCGGAATATTGGATTGGCTTTATATAGAACAAAAATTAGGAAACAAATCAATGTGAAATGAAAACTATTGATTGGCATGATAAAGAAAGCTGCTGATTACAGGGATACATGGTGAGTCAGATGTGGGCCCACCTTTGTTTGTTTGACTGGTCAACGCCCTTGATTATAAATTCATCTTCAGTCAAAAGAAAACAGTACAATGTTTTAACCAAATTAGAGAGAGAGAGAGAATAATTAGAATTTTGGAAAATCGTGCCATCTCATAGAAAAAAAAATTGATTTTAATTTTAATATAATATTACATGTAAACATATTTGTGTGCATATAAGACATGGTCGGACAATATTTACTTTTCCCCTTTATAAATAACTTTGTCATATTTTATTAATTATTAGTATAACACATGCATGTTTGATAGTTTCTTTTACATAATTAATGCATTTTGAAAAAAAAAAGAATTTTCTCGTATTTTTTAATTCAAAATCAATATTTGCGATCAAGTGTAGTGTGATAGAGAAGTTAACGTGAATTAGGATTGATAAAAATCAAGGTTTACAATTTTTAAAAATACGAATTTGATTGGTTACAAAAGCATACATTACAAAATTTAATGTTATGTATATCGATAATATGAAGTGAATTGTTTATGTGAGATATATCTGTATGTATTTCAGGATTTTTTTTTTTAAAATTATTTTTTTTGAGAATATTATATCTTAATAAATAGTTTTATAAAATTGTTTTTTACCACTCACACACACACACACACACACACACATATATATATATA
>NW_010967707.1:2087376-2093410 GCF_000463585.1 Tarenaya hassleriana | reverse complement strand
CGATTTGACGAGGCAGTCAAAACGTTTGGCTTCCTGCAAAACGAAGATGAGCCATGCGTTTACAAGAAGGTCAGTGGGAGCGCAGTGGTCTTTCTTGTGCTTTATGTAGATGATATATTGCTCATCAGAAATATATATATATCGGTATAAAATATAGTATACATATAAGTAGACAATGACATTTGCATAAATGAATAGTTATACGAGATATATACGATGAATTGTTCCGTAATTTTATAAAATGATGATAAATATAATATATACTAAATATAACCATTACATACATACATATATATATATCCAATTGAATAAGTAAATTGGAAAATATAAAGTACATATTAAATTAATAAATCTAAAGAAATTTGAAGCGTATAGACGATTAGACGGAGAAGTTCAAATCCCACACGAAAGGCATTTGGGGTGGTGTGGGGTCCACGAGTGATTGCTCGCTCCTCAGAGTGATCGGTCGGTGGAGTGTAGGTCCCATCGCAACAAAGATTGGTCCTTCTTCAATTTGCCACATGGCCTCACACATGTATATATTTAATTATTTTTCGGCACCAGAATTTTTTCGACTATTCATACGATACGATATACTTTAAACAATATTTTTTTTTATATTTTTCAAATTATCTTACCCGCATAAAATTATCAAGGCCCAATTTTCCATAAACATTAAATTACCAAAATGTATGCGTCACAGGTAAAATAAAAGAGTTCGGTAACGGTTTCAGTTTCGTCTTGTCTGGGAATAAGGACAAACAAAAAAGAGAAGAGGAGGAGGCAGCTATGATTAAAGAAAGAAACGGCGGATTAAGATAAGCCCAAGTGTTAAGACAACAACAAAAGGCCGTTATTGTCATGGATAACTAACGTGACATAGCAATCATCCGCTGTTTGGTTGCGCCGTTATCCCTGCGACACATTAGGTTTTGGTCTGTTTGGTAACGGAGGAGGTTCCCAATCTTGACGGCGTCGCACGATGAATTACCCTGGGCAGTTAGATTAAACAAATCTAAATGTCACCCCAACATAATATGAAAGCCCAAAGCCCAAAACGGTAACTTTGCCACCTTTGGGTTTTGAAATTTCTCGTCTTTTTACGACAGTTGCGAACATTTGATCTGTCAAAAGTTTTCGAGAAGTGGGTTTCTTTCGTTTGCCAAAAAAAAGAGGAAAAAAAAAATTATAAATTACAGATTTATTAAAAGATTAGAAGCAAAGCGACATTGTCCCCAAAAGGTTCATACTTCTCCATATTCGCCTCTTACTGAACAAAATAGATAAAAAAAAAGATGTAAACTCGTACATCAAAATGCGAGAGGACGACTTAATTCACCGGCAAAAATAGCACGAGTTTGGGAACCACACTACTACTTCATCAGGCAAACAAACGAACAATCAAACACCGGCAGTGAAAGATATACGGCTTCTCAAGCGTCGGCGAATCTGCAAACACATTATACTCTTTGAGCAATCCACAAGGATCAGAAATAACTGACCAAACAGAGAATGAGCAGAATGAATGAGTGTTAATACCCGAGCTCGGAGAGCTTCAGGTGTGCCTCGGCATAATCAGCGAAGAACGCATCCTCGTCCTGAATCAGTATCACATAGGAACAAGGATCACAACGACACGTTTTAAGGATCGTTAGATGGATATAAGGAGAGAGAGGATGTTTCTTACAGCAGCGTATTTCTCGACGAGAGGACGGAAGACAGGGTCGGACAGAAGAGCCTTGTCTGAAGGGAGCTGAAGCAGCCCTTCCTTCTCTCCGCTCAGTAGCTCCCTGCCATTAAAGACAACCACTGTTTCAGCTACTGACATTTCGTGATACACATACATATCAGCAAAGTATCATGATTTCAATGGACTTTACTTGAAGTAGGAGTTGTCGAAGATGAGAGGATTAGCAGTCCAGGGACCCTCGAACCCTGACCTGTCCTTGTGGCACCTTCCCTGTTAGAAAAGAGAAAGCCAAACACATCAGAAATTATGCCAAAACATGCTGGGGAAGACTAACATCAGACATTATTAAAAAAAGACAGACCAGGGTGTGGCCACCGGAGAGGGCGACAATGTCCTGGTCAGACAGCCCCATTTGCTTGACAAAGACATCCCTCAAATGGTCACTACCCTTAGTTGCGTCTGGAAGACGACCCTCCGGTGGTGGCGCAGGCTTGTCCTGAACAGAAAAAGAGGTATATGTTAACAAATCAAAGACCAGCCATAACAAACAAATGACCATTCAGTATAAGATCAAGCAGGAACAGAAGCTATGACTAACCTCTCTGCCGGGGTGGAAGGGGACATCAGGACCACCGGTAACTTCAACAGCGACAACACCGGCAAGCTGAAGATTTGTTCCACCAGAAAACAGTATCAGCCACAAAACAAAACAAATTTATCATCGGAGTTTAAAAATTGCAAACACCAAGATAGCTCCGCCAATGCGTACCTGATAGAAATCAGCAAAAGAGATGGTTGGGAACTGTTCCTTGATGGGCTCCAACAACCTAAGGGCAATGTTGATACCGTTGTTGGCACCGTGAGCTTGCTCGGCGGCGAACCTCATGGTACCGAAGGGGCCTCCGGTCTTTGAGCTATGATCGAATGTTCCGGCAGAGTGCCACCTAAAGAGCAGAACACAAGCAGTTATTGAATCAGACAACCAGACACAAAGTAAAGTACCGGGTGAAATGGTTACACACGCTAGACGGAGCATGAGAGGAGCACAGCCCTTCTCAGCGATCAAGCCTCTGAGCTTTCTCTTGCATTTCTCGACGGCCTTCTTGTATTCCTCACTCACAGCTGGGTAGTTCTTCGTCATCTTTGCAAATCTGCAAAAGGAGAAACAAAATACATGAATCCCGCAGCCAAATAACGCGCTACAAGAATTCTATGTAGCCAAATCGCTAAAACCAAAAAGATAAACTACTCAACACTAACGTAGGCTTGTCGTTATTCCCAAGAAAAAGAAGAAAAATGTCTAATATGAATAAATCATGGAGCACAAACTGAGAATCATAATCCACGACCTTTCGTCCGATGACTTTTCAGACACCACCAGTCGATCAATCAACCAAAATAAGCCGTCGGTCAAACAGAACATAAAGATTAGAACACAAACCAAATCTTGAACAGAACCAACTGCAACCAGAAGCTACACGATACTACGGCAATACAGGTTTAAACACACCACCCAGAAGAAGCAACACTACAGTTCCACACTGTCACACAAACAAATAGCCAAAAGAATATCGTGAAACTACAGAAACGATTCGGACAACCAAAATACACAACAGGTAAAAAAACACATCAGAATACATAGATCGGTAGCAAAACAAACGATGCCGACACCAATGATCAAGGATCTAAACGCAAAAACACATCATTCGGACGATTCCACTCAGATCGAAATGACAAAATACAACGAAAAGATCGATCGACAGAAGAACCGATGACAAAACAAAAGATCGAAGACAGATAGTTGCGTACCTTCAGAGAATCCAAACGACAAAAAGAAATGTAGGTGGTTTCCACGAGGCGAACACGAGCACAAGGGAGAGGAGGAAGAACAAGAGTTAGATATAGATGGCTATTTGGGAAGACGAAGGTTCCAGTATATGTATACAGGCCGTTGGATGATATAGATCGTGTGGTCTGTATTCTTCGAAAAGATCAACGGCTAAGATTTTACGCACGTCCGTTAAAAGGAGCGGTCCAGATTCGCGGGGGTTGCCGGGTTGGTGGTGGATAAATGGGAAAAGAATAAATATAATAATAATAACAATGATAAATGATAATATAAAATATAATTTGTCAGGGGTCTATTGGATCAAACATGCATCGTGTGGTGGACCCACCAACTTGGAAATTTCAAAAGTTTTTTTAAACGATTTTGAATGTTTATAAATGCCGAAAATAGCCTCTTCAGATATAGAAGAGGGGGCTTTTTACAGTGGCATTTTCGTTATTTCGTGTAGACCTAAAAAGGGACTTGTTATTTGCAAATGTGAACGCTTCTCAGGCAGAGAAAGATTCCATTAAGCTGCTGTTGTAATGGAGATGATAAAGTCACAGCGTGCGACCAATTACTTTTCTCACCCACCTCTTCTTATTGGTTGGCAAGATTTGTTTCCCTTTAAATCCGAGGGTGACGTGGCACATTTAACGACTTCCTCGACCACCTTTTTTTTTTCCTCTTTGGTTTAACACGTACAATAACTCTACAATTAGATATAGCCAAGTAGTTTTTTTTATCTAAATTAATTTCAACCCTACATCCAGTAAAGTTTTCATATGTGTAATCTCATTTATTCAATGTTCGGTTAGACATCAATGCTACAATATATTTTTATAAAAAACGTTCAAATTGGTCATTATGGACAATGGATGTGTGCAATGAATCAAAATAAACCGGATTAAGACGTTCTTTTAATACAAAATCGAATCTATATCAATTCTGCTGTAATTTTTTTAATTATAAATTCGAATCCAAAAAATATAATTTTCCAGAACTCAAATTCAAACCACACTCCGCGAACTCCATTACGTGTGGTGAAACGCATTCACCAAAAGGCCATTTTCGTATTTCACAATATTCACCCTATTAAGAGATAGTCTAAAGTTTATGATTTGTCAAAGTAAATGTGTAAGTCTTTCCTAAAACAAGGGAACATGTTAAATTAATCAATTTAATTAGACGAATATAGTTTCATGTCATGTGTAATTGTGGGGAATCAGGCCTAGAAGAAAAGCCCAATACGATAGTAGGCTCATGTTTAGGCCCAATAAAAATGAGGCTCCACTTGTTGAATCCCATCCATGTCACATGTCCATGACAGGCACAACCATCAAGATAATTCAATTCATACCTTAAAAAGTTTTTAATATTTTTATATATATAACTTTTTCAATCGGTTAAACATATTCTATTTTTAGTTGATGACTAAATAAAAAACAAGCGAAAATATTTTAAAACAATTAAATAAAAAGATCTCATTTTGTCTGACTGTCATTCTTGATATACAGCACAGGAAAACCAAATCATTATATTTTTAAAAGAAGTAAATTATGCAAAAAAAGATTTGGACCATGGAACAAGTGGTTCTTTTCGGGTAAAATTTTGGCGAATTGTGTACCATGATAGAATGCAATAGAAAATCGATTAAGAAGGTGCTAGTTACCGTTCTTTGATATTGTTTATTGATTGTAAAAGTAAATTAACAAATAATGATATAATATTCGAAGAATAGTTAAAAAATCATAATTAAAGGAAATGAAAATGAGTAACAGAAATTATATATGGTGAAACCCAATTAATGAAATCATGTCTTATGTTCGTAAAAAATGAGAAAAGTTTTAATTATAATTTAATAATTTGATTTGGAGAATCGGATACTGTTTTGTTTTAAATGGAAATGCGATTAATGTAATTTATTTGTGTTAATTAGTAGCGGGTTTTAGAAAAATTAATAAAATAATTAGTGAGATAATATATTACAGAGAATTAGTTCAAAAAAAGGTATTAAAAATCATTGTTCTGAAACTAATCACTTTAAAATAAAAAATGATGTAAAAATTAAAACATAAATTCCAATCCAATTATAAAAACGAATTTTAAAAACTATAAAAAATTAGTTTACTAAGATTTGTTTACATTATTTTACTTTATTAGTTTAGCATTAAAAAAACTATGCCTAATTCCCCTATCAGCTTCGACCTAAAAAGAACTTGTGAAATGAAATTTGTATAAGGGAAGGAATATAACAACTTACCAAATTCATTTTATTTTTCTTTATAAAAAAAACTTACCAAATTCATGAACTTTGACCGTCATATTTCAATTATTTTATCTAACCATAATAAGTATATGGTATTCACTAAAAAAACCCGGTCCAATCCAAACCGGCATAACCCACCAACTTCCGAGGACCGTGCCAAAGTTCTCAACTTCTCACGTATCGAAAACTCTAAAGCTCGCACGTGGCGCTAGTATAAGGCATTCGACGCGTCCGTTTCGAAGAGCGG
>NW_010967707.1:2071229-2087021 GCF_000463585.1 Tarenaya hassleriana | reverse complement strand
AGAGCGGTGAGACTTAGTGGCAGAATCCGTAAATAAGGTCCAAAATCGAGGGAATTATAGAAAACAATAATTTTTTAAAGAGGGAAGAAATTATTTAACGAGGAAAAAAAAGGACCAGCAAAGGTAAGCCAAAGGAAACATCCATCCGAGCAGTTTTGTCTCTTCGAAGATCTTCCTCTGTTGTTTCTGCAAATCCCATTTCCTTCAACCTTGTTCTCTTCGAAACTGTTAGTGTTCTTCTCCCCGTATCTATCTCCGTCTCTGTCTTTATGTCTATCTCTTTGTCTTCGGAGTCTGTATCTCGAACCCTAATGTGGGAATTAGGGTTCTCAGCCACCGAATTGGAAGGGGCGGAAAGAGTCCCAAAATCGATGATCGGTCTTGGTTTTTAGAGTTAGATTTTGAAGGGATTTGCATTTCGATCCAATTCTTGATAGCCGATTATGGTTTGCTTTAAATGACAGGATTCTTTTCTGTGGCCTTTCACGTCTGGGCATTTCTTTTTCGTTTTCTTTTAATTCTTGTATGAAAAATATTTCATGGGAGATTATCTGAATTTTGATAAAATTCCTTTTTTTTCTGTTTTCAAATCTATCAATTGTAAAGGTTTGATTTCGCATTAAAATTCTTGGTATGATCGGTGACAGAAGGCTTGTTACTGGGTCACTGTGTATGTTAATGTTATAGTAAATTCATAGTGGCAGGAGTTAACCATTTAAATTAAACCTTTAAAAGCTTGATGCATCTAAGATTTTAAGTTTGGTTTGAGACTGAATAAGATTTTGCTTTGGTGTTGTTGCCTTAAAGTTTTGCTCTTTCTCTTCGGGTTAAGATTCTTTTTGCCCTTGGTTTCTGCAAACCTTTGCTTTGGTTTGGCAGCTCTTGGCTTCCGATTAAACTTTTCCCCGAAAGTCTTAACGTGGTTTCATCTTTGCAGTTCATCAACTAATTGAAGTATCTTCTACCATTCGTTGAACATTTTGGAATCTGCTCTACCAATCTAACTTCGAATGTGTGGTATCTTATTATGTAGGCAACCATGAGTGAGGGAGGAGAAAGGACTTGTCCTCTCTGTGCTGAGGAGATGGACTTGACTGATCAGCATCTGAAGCCTTGCAAATGTGGCTATCAGGTCGAAGGCAGTGTTTGCCACTTTGCCTCTTTGTTTGTGTTTGTCATTATTCTAGCTGTATGCATTGGGTACTTGGTAATCAAGGGAAAACAGCTTCTAATTTTAAGATTTCATCACGGGCTATCGTAGCATAAATTTGGTCTTTGCCCTTTTGTTGCTACTATCAGAAAATATTTTCTTCATGATTTCATTTATCTCATTCTCTTAATTTCCAAATTAAACGATCTAAAAAATCTGAGTTCCTATTGATGCTGTTTGCTATGCTCTATGCATGCCTGCATGATGGGAGTAATGTCTCTATATTTTTAGTCTTAATGTTTTATTCTGAAGGCGCATGCAAGATTGAGACATGCTTTTTTGTTGTTGTTAAGTATCCTGCTTGTGTTTATCGTAATTATCGATTCATATTTTTGAGACATTGTTTTTAGGTGCATGCTGTCTGAAGAAGTATCTTGTATTTGCTACAAATGCACCCTTGCTAAAGCTATATTTAGGGCTGACATCGACCAGTATTACCATTTCATAATTCTTCAATGTTTGGTTTGTACCTTGACGATTAACCATGTGTTGCATTTGTCGTCAACATCTATCCTTGATGCAGATATGTGTTTGGTGTTGGCATCATATCATAGAGATGGCCGAGAAAGATGAAACAGAGGGTCGATGTCCTGCATGCCGATCCCCTTATGACAAAGAAAAGATTGTAGGCATGACAGTTAAAAGTGAGAGGTAGGTTGAAATCTGGCTATGAGTCTCTTTTTTCTGTAAAAGGTCCTAAACTTGCTCTCTTTTTCTTCTCTTCTTGATGGTACCAGGTTGGCTGCGGAAGTAAACATGGAGCGCAAAAAGTCGCAGAAGGCTAAGCCTAAACCTTCCGAGGGAAGGAAACAACTTAGCAGTGTGAGAGTGATTCAAAGAAATCTGGTTTACATAGTGGGCTTGCCTCTTGATCTAGCAGATGAAGATGTAACTCTCCCATGGAACCATATATGCATTCTGAAAAGTACTTTCTCATTTCTTGTCATGCAATTTGATGGAATCGATTTGGGATTTTGCAGCTTCTCCAGCGTAAAGAATACTTTGGTCAATATGGGAAAGTTCTAAAGGTATCAATGTCTCGAACTGCAGCTGGGGTTGTCCAACAATTTCCTAACAATACTTGCAGTGTGTACGTATCCGGATACTTAGTATATTTTATCAATGTTTTCTAGATGATAATGATGTGCTACTTTTTTTTTTTTTTGAATTTGTGTAATGGAAACCTCTTCTGTTTTTTGGTCTATGTGCTAACCTTATATTTTTCCTTGTCTCCTGTAAAATCGTAATTGCTCAGATATATTACTTACTCCAAAGAAGAGGAAGCGATTAGATGTATCCAGGCTGTACATGGATTTGTTTTGGATGGTAGATCTTTGAAGTATGTGGTGTTTCCTTTTCTCGACTATCTGTTATGTTTTGATTTTGTTCGACTTCTAATGTTTTTCTTATTTCCTTAGGGCTTGTTTTGGTACAACTAAATACTGTCATGCATGGCTAAGAAAAGTGGTAAGCAGACATGCTCTTGCCTTTGCTCACTAGATTCCTTCTAAGCGCTTAAAGTAATTTTCCTGATATTAATTTAATATTCTTTTCGTTGTGCAGCCTTGCACCAATCCAGATTGCCTTTATTTGCATGAGGTTGGTTCACAGGAGGATAGTTTCACAAAAGATGAGATTATATCAGCTTACATGAGGTAAATCAGCAAATTTGATCCCCAAACCTCTTTATTTCCAACTTTCTTATTTTTCTTTAATGCTGATCGTAGGGTTCTGTTTGATGCTTTTGTGTGTCAAATCTGAGATTTGTAGTACCATGTATTACAGAATAGTTGCTACTGAAGTGTCTCACAGCTGTCTTAATTATGTATCTGATGGACATTTATAAATTTGCATGTTCATTTATTCATAAATTGGGGCTCACAGAACTTTGACCTGTCTTAATAGTAGCAAGGATTTGATTTTGCATCTGTTTTTTGTTCTTCCCAATCTATTGTGCTTCTATGTGGTGGCTAACTAACTCTTTTGTTGTGTTAAAAGGAGTAAGGTCCAACAAATTACTGGTGTGACAAATAGTTTGCAGCGTCGAGCAGGGAGTATGTTGCCTCCACCGATGGATGATTATGGCAATAATAGTTCTAGCACAAAGCCAATCCCAAAAGTTGCTCTTAACGTAAGCTACATTCAACTTGAGGTTCTTTTATAGAGTCCTACTCACTTAGTACCACTGGATTGTGTTGGTTTTATACATTATTGTTAAGGATGTGGTGCAGGCCTTTATATTTTCAGAGATAAATTTATTTTGATTTTTTTTTTCATTTCTTTTCTTTCCTTCTTTCCCTTAGCAGAACACGCAAAGCATTCTTAAAAGTTCTCCTCCAAACGGCAGCACTGGCAAAGCTGTTACTCTTCCTGCTGGAGCCTCATGGTATTTTGTTTTCTTGTGTGTGGCCTTGGTTTGTTTGCTCGGTTGCTTGGTCTTTAATATGGACATTCACTTTTCAGGGGAATGCGGTCTTCAAGCCAAGCTCCAGTACCAATTTCTGGCTGTTTAAACGAGCCCTTGAAAGAAAAACCTGGTGGTCTGTCTGTGGCTGCAAACGCTCCTCAGATGCTCATATCTCATAGTGATGTATTGAAGAAGCCAGCTTTAGAAGATTTTCAAACCTCTCATGGAAATGGTACAAACTCAATTCAGATGTCCGCTTCTCATAGTGATGTATCAAAGAAGCCAGCTCTAGAGGGGAATCGAACCTCACATGGAAATGCGAAACATGAGTTATCTACCCCTTTGAAACAGCAAGCTCTTTTGAATGTTCAAACTGAGTTGCCTGAAAAGCCTTCCGTGCTTGGTAGAACCCGGAGCAGTAATAAAGGAGCATTAGTGTCTGCAACTGTGGATGATAGTAGAGTTGTTAGTGAGCCATCAAATTGTACAGAATTTTTAGAACATACTTCTCAGTCTTGTAGTTCCATGCCTTCAGATGGAAACAAAGAAGCTAACGGAAGAATGCAGAACTTAACCAGCCAGGTTACCTCAATGACTGCAGACAAGGGTGTTGTGGATGACCAACATGGGTTAACAAGATCTGATAGCTCTTCTTTTTATCATTCTTCCATAAATTCACCTTGTGTGGAAGTGTCCCAGCAGCATTATGCTGAGGAGAAGAGGGAAGTTTTGGCATTGCAGAATTCTGGTAGACTGGATACATTGGCAAGAGCAGGAGTGGATATAGGTGCTGATGTGGTTTTTCCATTGGTGGCGGGTGCAGGTCCTGTTATTGATGACGATATACTATCATTCAATAGACAAAGACTCAAGGATCCAGAGGTTGTTAGCTGTTCAGCCGATATGGCCCATTCAGCTAGTTTGATGCATGTGGCAAATCATATGCAGTCTTTTTCAAATGGCAGTGTGTTTGTTCCCTCCTCTTTTGATGGTATAGGAAATGATACGTCACGTATCTCACATGGATATATTGATAAGCCACTTGTCAGGGCCTCTGGTGTGAATGGCAGCCGTCTTGAACATTCGAATTGGTTTCCGGACAATGGAAGAGAGACAAAACCGATTGGAAACCGTTTCCTTGAATCACAAGGAAAGTCTTCTAGTACAATAGATGACAGCATAATCGCAAATATATTGTCCTTGGATCTTGATGAATCCTTGACTTCACCTCATAACTTGGCGAAGCTCTTGGGGGCAAGGGAGGAAGAAACCAAGTCTCTTAAGCTTTCCAATTCTTGTAAAGTTCAGAATAATCAATCCAGGTTTTCTTTTGCGAGGCAAGAGGAGTCTAAGGATCAATCTTTCGAGTCGTGTAGCATCTTCAACCAGATGTCACATGGCTATGGTTTCTACCAAGATTCTGCAGATAGGTGGGATCCTCAAATAGAGAAGCTTGGAATGTACAGTGGCCTCTCGTCCAGTTATCTGAAGGGATTTGATTCCATTACAGAGCATACAGCATTATCCTCGTCTGGTAAGCTTTCTAGCGTGTTTCAATTGCTCATCCTTTTTATCCATAATCTCTAGGCATTTATGATATGTTTATAGCATGAAATGCATCTGGGACTGTAGCTTCAGTCATGTGTTTCTTTAGAATGAGTCGCCCAACCAACTTGATTTCTTCATAGAGCTGTTGTTGCTTTTTTAAGGGGATGTCATACAAATGTCCTCATGGATATGGATGTCATCACTTCCCAATCCTCTCCCGTTTCCAATCAGAACAATGTTTCTTAATAATTAACCACGGTTTAAGCATGTGAGATGCGTCATGCATGCCAGGGTTTTCAGCACGTGTGTTGTCTTTTTCTCTGACAGTATAGAATATCTTTTAGTTCTTCTGTTGGACATGTTTGTACTGTTTGGGAATAATTACTGTTATTAGCTCTATCCTGTTCTTGGCTATGACTATCTCCTTGTTCCCAGGATAATGTGTCCTGAAAGTATGATTGCCCGGAAATTTTTTTGTTCTTCGGTAGGTTTTCATCGAGTTTCTCTGTAAAATGTTTTTTTGTCTTGTAGCTCTTTCAAGAACTCCGGTTTCAGCACCACCTGGATTTTCAGTTCCAAGTCGATCTCCTCCCCCGGGCTTCTCATCAAATGGGAGAATGGGGCGGACGTTTGGTGGTGTATCAGGTGGTTTAGATTTTCCTTTTTGTTTTTGCTTTTCCGAGTACCATCACCTATGTCCCTATTCCTTGGTAGTCTGAATCTGTTGATGTCTACTTGCAGGGAACCGTTTCTTTGAAACAACGTTGCCGGGAAATTCATACCAGTCACCTCCAGTTGAAAACATCGGTGGTGTTGGGGATATTGAACTTATGGATCCTGCCATTTTGGCGGTTGGGCAAGGAAGATTTCAAGCCGGCTCTGAGAATGCAAGTCTAGATTTGAGATCAAGCTTTCCAGGAAATGTAAGCACTTTTGAAAACGGGGCGAAACTTCAACAACTGCTGATGCAGAACCCTCTATCTTCACATCAGAACTTCAGATTCCCAGGTCATGCGGATGGCAACCTGTCCCTTAGCAATCCTCTTGGGACGCCATCAAGGCTAACTGATCAATCTCAAGGAAGTAGCTTAGCATCTCCATTTGTGCAACTCTCTCTTCAACAGTCTAGAAACATGCTCTGGTCAAATGGTCATTACGAGTACGGGTGGACTAACAGCATCCAAGGTGGAAAGAGGCTGGACATGGCAGATCATCTACGAAATGAGAGTCTGGGTTTTAACAAGTTGTATGGTAACTACGAAAGTTCGGCTCTTCAGATGCCTAGTTCAGGTGACATTTACATGACAATTCAAAAAGGAATTTTGATCTGAATAATATCAATCACATGTTACAAAAACCCAACCTTCAGGGGAACTCCATGCTATCAGCCGGACCATGTGTGTTGAAGAAAGAACCTCTGAGCTCTTTATTACCTCGAGGGTAATTCTCTGCCATTCTCTACAATCAGAATTCGATATAAAGCAAAAGTTACCGACGAACTAGACAAGAATCCTGGGAAATCCAGTTGAATCAATCAACTCCGTGGTGAAGAGGCATATGGTAAACTTAAAGTTTCAAGCTTTTTTTCTTTTTCGTTCTTAAAACTGCTCACCCCATTGTCATTGAAATGCCCATTGGTCACATTGCACCGACCACCGCCGGAAATCTTCACCTGTAGACAAATAATTGTATTGGGAAATTATTGCATAAACATGAACAAAACCAAAGATTCACAAAGACTAACCTTTGACAGAAATTTCCCTTTGAACTGTCCTTTGGACTGACTAAAACTCCCTGTGGTACTGTGGCTGGCTGCTCTTTCTCTGCTTGTGTAATCGCCCCTCTGCCTGTTACAAAGGCATTGTGGTGACTTGCAGCATGCCGGGTACTCGGTAACCGAGCAAAAGGTTACTGATTTGCTACTTATTGCTTCAAGTTCCCTCTGTGTTTGTGACTAAAATGTGATATTATACACTGAACAAGTTTTATGGTTCTTGCTTGTGCAGGAGAAGCTACTGCAAGTTACTCAAACCATGGAAAGGAAAGATTACCTGAAGGGCCTTCTCTACCGACTTAAACCCGAAAGAAGGTCAGATAATCTTTTTGTGCTGTTACCAAATCTTCTGATGTAAAGAAACTTGTTTGGGGGGAACCTGTTGGGAGTAAAGACATGTGTTGATGTGATGTGAGACATGTCTCTGGTTGGGCTGCTGATTTTTTGGCAACTTTTTAATATTTATTTCGGTGTTGTTGTTTTGTCTTAAAACTCTATTAGAAACAATAAGACTATAAGATGTTTGATCTACTGAATCTTAATCTTAAAGCGTTGATCTTGATGCGCATTTTGTGAGGTTCATATTTTCACGCTCAGGTGTCTTCTATGTAATCATGTATGTATGTTGGTGTGTATGTTCTTTTCTTTATTTCTTGCTAAATTTCCCTTGGAGTAGTGACCTAGTGACCCCTATGAAAGGCTCTGGTCCACGTCTAAATGATGTTTTGAACACTTGTCCAACTGATACAGGTAACATAGATTATAAACGCATGGGCGACCATTTACGCCGCACAAACCAGAAGCAGTATAGCAATATGATTCAAGGTAATAAAAAGATATCACGGGTAGAACCGTGTCTCGACCATTGCAACCATTAATTAAATGAACCAAAAGCTCAAATGCCAAAACAACCAGAGTTCACATTCAACCACTTCTATCCCTCCTGACTGAACAAAGTACCATTCCAAGGCAACAAAGGCAAGTTCTATCAAGGATTTTTAAACAATGGCATTTGCGGCGCTGGCTATCCTTGGCCAAAGATCAGCACACTCTTTTCCAATGGGTCCAGTGATGGCAGAACCTATCAAAAGTGCCCGTGTCATCCGTTAATCTATGGTCAAAATAGATTCAAAAACACAAGAACCATAGGAGTAGAGAACTGAAGATTCGAGAGTTATAAGTTATATTCTACCTTTCATTTCTCCCTTGGGGTTTACAATAACTCCAGCATTGTCTGCAACGGAAGGAAGAATGTTTATCAAGCAACTTGGTTTCAAAAGATTCTAAGCTGATTGAACAGAGTAAAACAACAGAATAAAGAGTGACAAGTTAATTCCAATATATTTCGTGCTCAAATGGAACGGATGCAAGCGTAGAGAGCGCCAAAGCATCCGTAACGATGAACACAGTTTGTTTACCAGACTTGTAACAGTATCAACCTCTCAATATATCTAGGTGGATACCTGACTAATGTCTGGCAATAACATACCGTAAGAATTACAAGGAGAGAAAAGGCAACAATACCCAGATATAACCACAACGTTACAACGAAAAAAACAAATACCAACTAAGGTCTAGCACTGTAAGCTCCTGAACATCAGACAACAACAAGCATAAGGACATGGTTGAGACAATGAGAATCATACCCTCAAAGTACATGTAGACACCATCCTTTCTGCGCCACGGCTTGCGCTGCCTCACTATGACGGCAGGAAGAACCTTTTTCCTGAGATCAGGCTTACCCTTCTTAACAGTGGCCATCACCATGTCTCCCACACAAGCGGAGGGCAGCCGGTTAAGGCGACCCTTGATACCTTTCACCGAAATGATGTAAAGGTTCTTTGCCCCGGTGTTGTCCGCACAGTTCACCGTGGCTGCCACTGGCAGACCCAGTGACATCCTGAACTTGTTTCCAGACGTCCCCCCGCGTCCTACACAATCCATAACCATCCACAATCTGTGATATATTCGTTATCATTAATTCAGTAGCTCTACTTGGGGATTATGATCATTTGCCGAAGTCCTAAGCTGATATCTCCAATTACGGAGACAGGTATCAAAACTACATAATGCAATGAAGTTTTCTAAGCCGAACCAATTTCTGTACAATCACCATTGTATAGTCTTCAACAGTTCTAAGACATCAACCTAACATATGTTCTTATCAGGGAAACCGAAAAACATAATCCAAAGATGTGCACGAAGAAACAGCACGCAAAGCTCAAATCCAGAAATCCACTTCATAAAAATTAAATTTCTTTTTCGGTTTTTTCATTTATCAAAATGAAACGAAGTGGACAAGCTCAAATCCATGCGAACAAAAAAGAAAAACAAGCAAGATCGAGAAGCAATATGAACTGACCTCGCTTCGACATTCTCGACGGCCTGAGAGTACCCCAGAGACGGAGGTGGAATTAGGGTTTTGTGGAGAGTTTTATAGAAATATACGCTGATTCCATTTCTAGGGTTATTATTGGGCCTTGATAATAGCCCATTGAGCCCAAATATAAAACCAATAAACATGAGCTTTTTAAATCTTCCGAATTCGAACTGTACGGAGCTTTCCCGGGTGAAATCATGTGCGATTATTTTATACATTTTGGTGGACCGACCATAGTTAATGAACGAGATTGTTTGGCACAATTTCTACTTCTTGTTCATGGGATATTTTTCGCATTATTCCAATCGAATAAGATCACATTTTTTTTATACATAGAATAAATAGTCAACGTCATTTTCACTGTTATAATATGATTTGCGAATTTATTATTAAAAATATGCAAATATCATCTATCCCGTGAACACGTCCTAATTTTATGCGTGTAATATTGGCTGCTTTTGCTTCGAATTTTGATCGGTTATGAGCCGAAATAAACTATTATATTAATATGTACATGTAGGACCAATTTTATGCATTTTGTTATTTTCCGATAAAAGTGGGATGAAACAAATTATCTATATATATATATATATTAAAATAAAATAAAATTCTTCAGAAAAGAAAAAGAAACGATCGATGATGGCGAAGAGTTTCAAATTCGGTTTTATGGAAATAAAATTTTCATTTTGCAAACTCACGAATATACGAATAAAAGAATTTCATTTAATATTAAATAAAAAAATTAGGAAATTGTTTAACAGAAATGTGGTTTAAAGTGGAAACAAAATTAAAAAAAAAAAATACAAAATAGGGATGTGTAATTTCGTAGGAAATTCCCAAAAAAAGTGGTGGGGTGTTACAGATTTATTCACTTTCGCAGCCTCCAGTCGTCGTTCCTCGGTTACAGCAAAACCACACCGCTTTTGGACAGACGAAACTATAAATTCTTTGTTATAAAGTAAATTTTATTATTATTTTTATCTATATGAAATTTCGAAAACTTTTTTTGGGTTGAATTCTTAGCTATTAATGAGTTAAATACTTTTTTTTTTACAATATAGTCAAGTGAATCACAAACAAGTTAATAGCCATTTATATATATATAAATTCAAACTTTAATTTAAAATAAAGTTATTTCTATTTCGAAATTATGGCTTCTCCTAATGACGCTGTATTTTTTTTTTAAAATTATTGGTTATTTTTTTTATATTTATTTTGTCACCGCGGTTTTGTTTCTTAACAAAATTAGACGGGTGAATTAATTACCTGTAGGCATTAATTTGTCGTACACGTGGCACAATATAATTTGTTTGACAAAAATTCTTCCTCACAACGGGGCCAGCTGAAACGCGTGGATCACCGCTCGAACATTACAAAAAAGGAAAAGTTTGGGCAGAGCAATAAAAAGCGCGTGGAGTTTAAAAAACTGGGGGCCCCACCGTGACGTCAGTGTATTTGACCTTTGCCTTTTCTTTTTTAATATATCCGACGGCTATTATGTGGCCGTCGTCGATGCCAACGTCACCGCCCTGTGACAGCGTCCCAAACTCTTTCATCTATTTTCTTCTCCATGCATTTAATTTATACTATTTATAATTGATTTTGTTTAAAATTAATTTCATTATTTTGACGGAAAAGGGTTTTGGTTTAAGTCGTTGTACATTTCAATTTGCGTATACGTTTATTGGAAATGTGCATTGCTTTCTGTTGTCCTAGTTGATTGCATTTTTAAATATATTTTTAATGAATTTATTATAATACTCGTAATTCATGAGGAGAGTAAGAAATCAGGTGTGTTAATAGCCAGCCGCACCAAATCTTTCTGACCAATCATGGTGGGCCACCTCAATTCGCCGTGATTGTAATCAAACCGACGGTAAGCGACAAAGTAAAATACGTTGACCGAGGTTATGTTCGACGTGGCGGTATTTTGAATGGACGAAAATAAAGATGTACGGTGAACCTTGTCGTAGAAGATAGTTTTTTACGTTAATATTAAAAAAATGATTAATTACGCAATATAAAAAACGCGAAGAAATCAAGCTCTCTCTCACTCTCTCTCCCTTCCTTCCTTTCTCTGTTTCGTCTCTTCTGTGATTCTTCTTCTTCTATTTTCCGAAGAGAAATTCATCATTTTCTTCGATTTCCCGTGTTGGGGTTCCGTTTCTCTTGATTCTTTTTTCTTTCTCGAAAGGAATAAGGGAAAGAAAAGGGATACCCAGAATTTTTTCATCGACTTCTCTGATATCATTCGTGATGGGCTGTTTTGGATGCATCGGGAAATCGAGCAAACGATCGGAGAGTAACCACAAGAATAACAACGATACGAGCAAGAACGGGAACACTGTCGGTGGTGACAACATCGGTAAGAGCGAAAAGCGCAACGATCAGACACAACCGAGTTCAGGTATCGAGTGATCTCAGTCAAAATTGCTGTTTGCGGTGCTTTTATTTTTACGTGTCTAGGGTTTACGTCTGCTCGTCTGATTTTAATCCAGTTAATTGTTTGTACGTTAGAGTGTTCTGGCATCTGGATTTTGTATTCTCAAGTGGCAGAGATAACTCAATATTGGGTTTGATATTCAAATTCTAGTTGCTATATGTCTCTATCGACTGTCTAATAGGTAATTGTTCCAAAGTTCGACCACTCGTCTCGAAATTGTTCGATTGCTATGTAATTATGTGTATCTTCTGATGTGTTGTAGATTCGACGAAGGTCAGTCCATATCGAGATGTAAAAGAAGGAGACGCTGAGGAGGATCAATTGGCTTTGGACGTGAAGGGTTTGAATTTAGATGATGAAGTAACAGAGAATGGGAATAGTAATGGTAAAAAGGCACGGACTTTTGCCTTTGAAGAACTGGTTGCTGCTACCGGATTCTTCAGGCCGGATTGTTTCTTGGGTGAAGGAGGATTTGGTAAAGTTTACAAGGGTACCCTTGAGAAACTTAATCAGGTAGTTTAACTAGCTCTCGAGACTTTTCTCTGTGTTGTGTGTTTTGGCTATCAGAGAATTTGATCGGTTTTGGCGAATGGTTTCTTATAGGCTGTTGCTATCAAACAACTTGACCGGAATGGGCTTCAAGGGGTCAGGGAATTCGTGGTCGAAGTGTTGACATTAAGTCTGGCTCACCATCCAAATCTCGTGAAGCTAATCGGGTTTTGTGCTGAGGGTGATCAGAGACTATTGGTTTACGAGTACATGCCATTGGGATCTCTGGAAAATCATCTGCATGGTATGTTTTTACTTCAACTCGATTGTTCTTCTTATTCTTATGCGTATTACGAAATAAGAAGCGACGTGTGCCCTATTATTACGCCGAAGTATCATTGTATAACACATTTTCTACGTAAATTTTGGGTTTTGATCGGTTGATTGGGTAGGACAGGTCAAATGGAGGAATGGGTTTGATCCCTAGCCTGTCCACTAGTTGGATGATCTTGTGTGAGGTGCAGGGTAGTGCTCATTACCTTTCAACCGAAGGTTAGCACTATCCCTCCGCGCTCCCAAAGGATAGACTGGAAAAAGATTTTCCTTTTTTAGCTATTTATCATGAATCCGTCATTTGATGTAAATTGTTCGGCATTTCTCCTGGTCTATCTTTTATGATCTAATGTTACTACTCACCCAAGTTTCCCAGTACTAATGGCATATCCTTTCTTTGTCATGATTTAACTCTTCATTCTCTTGGCTTGGTTCAGATCTCCATCCTGGTAAAAAACCACTCGATTGGAACAATCGGATGAAAATAGCGGCCGGTGCAGCGAGGGGATTAGAGTATTTGCATGACAGAATGAAGCCTCCTCTCATCTACCGTGATCTTAAATGTTCGAACATCTTGCTTGGTGAAGACTATCATCCAAAGCTGTCTGACTTTGGCTTGGCCAAAGTTGGTCCAAGCGGGGATAAAACCCATGTCTCCACAAGGGTTATGGGAACATATGGGTACTGTGCCCCGGATTATGCAATGACCGGTCAGCTCACATTCAAGTCAGATATATACAGTTTCGGAGTTGTCCTTCTGGAGCTAATCACCGGAAGGAAAGCGATTGATAATACGAGAGAGCGTAAAGAGCAGAATCTGGTTGGATGGGTAAGATATCTCACTCTCTCTGGTTATATGGTGCTTGTTTTATCTGGTCTGATTTGGGATGATGAATCTTATCTCGAATCCTTCCTTGAACTGGATCTGCTGCTGATGTTGTTTTAACGAGATGTTTTAATTTTCCCGATACTGCATGGGATCCACGTAAAGCTCCAATCTTTTTCGCTGATAGCATTCATGGTAACTGTATCAATACTTTCCATTTCAGGACTTCCTTACCGTATACTTAACCCGATTCATTTTACGAAATTTTCAGGCACGCCCATTGTTCAAAGATCGGAGGAACTTTCCGAATATGGTAGATCCGTTACTCCAGGGACAATACCCAATCAGGGGACTGTACCAAGCCCTAGCGATTGCAGCAATGTGCGTTCAGGAACAGCCGAACATGAGACCAGTGATATCCGATGTGGTAATGGCCCTTAACTACTTAGCTTCTCAGAAATACGATCCTCTCAGCCACAGCTCGAGGAGAACCCCATCTTTTCATATCATCGACGAAGAGAGAAAACCGAGCTCTGATAGAGAATCCGAGTTTGGAGTTTCTTCATAGAAAAAACAAACAGGCTGCATCAAATTTTTGGATTCAACAAAAGGGTAGAGGGGCCTCTTTGAGTGGATAGATCAGGTATGGCGATATTATGGAAAGGTGCCCTCTTTTGGAAAATCGCCTACAGTTTTCTTCATCATCTCTCATATGGGTGTGTGATGTACATTTGAATCGGTTTCTTTTTAGTAAATGTAGAATGCTTCTCCTCTGTAGAAAACCATTTTGTTTCGGGGGCATATACATAGAAACATATATACATATGCTTTCGTCCAGATAATGACAATAACAATCATCAAAGGATTTCAAGTTTAGTATATCATTTCACCATCCTTCTTTGATAGTGTTTGTGTTCCAAACTTCTGGTGATCACGTGATGATGATGATGCTGCAAGTTTTCCTGCGCTAAGGCCGTTGTACAAATACATACCTTAACGAACCAAAACCCCATAGGAGCAAAAGATTTGATCTTTCCTTCTCCTCAGCCTCTGCTGCCGGGAGATGGGATCGGAGGAAAGCCCAAGTGGGAGACTAAGACATTGTTGTTGTGGTCGTGGGTTTGGCTTTTTGGTGTTAAAGGTTTGATCTTTTTGTCATCTAGGGGAGAGAGAGAGAGATGCAATATTTTCTTGGTTTTGTTAGTTACTTTGTCAAATCAAAATTCTAGAAGGTACAAAGAATCAGATGCACGCAATCTAAACGTATACTATTACTGAGATCAAAGTTTTGTCACGACGCATGTATCTGACGAATATTTACAAAGCTGGCGAAATGCAGAGCATATCCGAGTTTGTGTTGTCCACATCTTCAACGCATCGTCAAACTCCAAAGAGAATTGACGGAAGCAGTGACTTTGGGAAAGAACATCTGTTTCTGCTACCTTTCTTTTCTTGAGCTTTCTTCCCATTTTACCACTGCTATCACCAATGCATGTTGGTTGTCCTCCTTCTTTATCCCCCATTGGTAAGAACTTGATGTCGTCGTAGAAATTCTCAGTCAGACCCAGTAACCTGAATCCAAGCATATTTAAAAAAAAAACATAACGGGTTCAGATCACACAATGAATATAGACCAAAAGCTCGTCTCCAAACAAACGTACCCATTGCGAGATTTCTTCAAGTGCTTTTCTCTCTTCTTCTCTTCCCTTGTACGTGGAGCACGAGCAAAGAGCTCCTCTTCCATCTTTTCTCGTCTTTCCCACTGCGCTCTGAACTTCTTCAGTTCCTTGCTCTCAGCCCCGACAACGTCTCTTATCTGAATTCAGCCGCTCAGTTAGAAGATCATCACAATCATGTCTTCTAAATCATATTCCTGCAAAACAGAGAAGCAGCCAAAACCTACCTCTTCAGGTCTATCCTCGAGCTCATCAATCACTTCTTTCATGTATGTACCTTCTGTCGCTTGTCTTATAAGGTGTTTCTCCTTTCTAGCTGCATTCCTTTCCTGTTTTGTCGTCCTATCATCTTCCATAGACATTGGAGCAAATTTCGGAGGTTGATACACACCGTCCTACATTACAAACACAAAGTATTTAATGGTTAATTATGGCCAGCTGATTTCTACAGACAAGTAGGGGGAAAATAGGGGTATAACCTCTGGTGCCATCTCAGCTTTGTTGATAAGCATGTCAGGGTTTGGCCGATACTTCGAGAGATCCTCAGACTTTTGTGTTGCATCTGAGATAGAACCAGCAGCTCTCGTGAGCTTCTGAATCTGGTATTGAAGTTTCTTGTCTATTGGACGAATCTACCCGAAAGCAAAATGATGAGTCAGATCTATTACCACGTGTCATATTATTTGATGGAAGTAGGGAAAGAAAG
>NW_010967707.1:1992948-2071109 GCF_000463585.1 Tarenaya hassleriana | reverse complement strand
AGGGAAAGAAAGACAAATATGGAAACCTTTTCAAGAAACAACCGAATCTCTACAAGGCTCTGTATAACAGGATGGCCCTCAATAGAAAAGCCTTTCGCCTTCCTCAGCAAATAATAAACAAGACACTGGCAATAACTTAGAAGTAACAAATGCTTGGCCTCAAGATAGCTAGCCCATCAGCTGTCAGATAACTGTTTGCTTTTACCTATGATAAAGAATAGAAAACTGTCAGACAGTATGCATTAACACGATGCACGTTCAATTCCTCCTTGAATATTGGTAATCATAGATACAGTCCATAGACTCTAACTTGGCAAAAGATAAAGCAAACCCGGCATCTTAATCTAAAATGTGAAAGTAAGTAATCGGTTATGTTTATGCCAGAGTAAAATATGAATAATTTCCAAAATTAGATACTATAACACATTTTCTACCTTTGTGGTTAGATCTTCCACTTTGCTCCTGACCACATCTAGGCCTGTCTTCATTTCTCGTAACACTGAAGCTAATTGAGGAACTTCTCTGTGAGAGCGTTACAAAAAAGACAACTGATTTATTTTCATGCCAAACGTAAGAGGTCCATATAAAAAAAAGAGAATCATACATGAGTTTTCCATGAAAGCAGTTGATTCATTGCCCATCTGATTTATTTCTTCTCTTGGCTAAACCCAAACAGACAACTGTGTCAAAGATAGATAAGAACAATGCTGATAATCATAAGCAAACTTACTTCTTTAATCTTTCCTCAGGGCATGGGACAGCGATCTTGTTCATGATCCTTTTTCAACTATGAGCACAGAAGATAACCTGTAAACAAACGAGTGTGAATGTTCATAGACCATCTCTGGGAAATCGAAACAGGGCCCTCGGATTAATTCATATAAAAAACTAAACCAAATTACCCAAGAAACAAATTCCTCAAACCCTGAAGCTAGAAAAGGGCAGAGTTCAGATATAAAGATTTTTCAAGGTATTGTTTATCCCCTCATCCTACATAGAACCCGAACCGCTAATAAAGAATACAGATACGCAGATTCAACCAAGCTTCTGACAGTCCTCACTCTTACTATTTCCCAGCCACCAAAAATACCAAAAAAAGTTTCACAAATTTAGGAAGAACTAAGCATTATGTGTTCTCGCCAAATTCCGAGAAGAAACCCTACTACATATATAGAAAAAAGAAGAAGAAGAAAAAACAACAACAATGAAGCACGTCTACCAATATACTAAAGCATAAAAATTCAACCCCTCGAGAAAACTAATGCCACAAACAATGGCGGAACCAAATGAAAATCTGATTAACTAAAAATGTTGAAAGATTTTCATAGATGCAACAAAAAACTAGGCTTAGGCTTCCAAAAAACCAACAACCAGCAGAGCAGATCGGACCCCATGAAAATCGTTAACGGTGACAGAGATTATGAAAAGGAAGACGAAGAAGGAACATAAGATAACTCACCGGAGATATAGAACGGCGGCGATCGACGGGAAGAGAGCAAAGGACGGAGAAGTTGGCGAGAAGAGGAAGTTACAAAAGGAAAGCGCTGAAATCTTTTTCCCATTGGGAATTTGGGACATAGGGTTTAAGATTGCGAATAATTAAATTACAGTTTTTTCGTTTTGTTGGCCTCCGATATTTTAGAAATTACATTTCTACCTCATACTTTTAAATTTTGGGAAAAACCCAAAGTATTAACTTAACTCCGTTCCTTCTTAGAATAAATCTGAGTATGATGACAAATAATCCTGAAGAAAGTTTAATGATTTGTTTTTTGTTTCAATATTTCTATTTTTATGAATGAAATCAGACATTCGAAAATTTGGGTGTGTGTATTAACCCGAGAAAGTATGCAAATAAAATTCTTTCTAATTCTGTCCCATCAAGATCTGGGGGCAATTGGAGCACAATAAAAATTAAGAGTCCAAAACTCGAAACAATAAATAGATAATATTAAATGAAAATGTTACCCTAAGAAGTGCACAACTCGGAGTAATGCCACAAAAATATTAGAGATGGAAACCGCAGCCCGGAGCAAAGACAACAATTATCGCCGACTCTGAAAAACCCAAATCTGTTTTCCTTCGTCGTCTCGTCTTTGTCTTCTCTTCATCTTCGTGTATGCTTGTGGGATAATTCTCGTAATCTTCGTTTCTGGAGCTGCGAGGGAAAAAAGGGAAGGAGAAGGCATGGCGAAAGGCGACGATGCGGTGATGAGGAAGAAGAACAGAGTGATGAGGAAGAAACTGAATAGTAAGAACGATTCTTCCACTGTCTCTGCTCGCATCGCCTCCATTATCGCCGCCAAGAAGCGACGCAAGTCTGGCAAACGCCGAATGTGCCAGGTATCATTCTTTCTCGAGGAAGAGAGAAAAGCCCATATGCTCAAAAAGATCGTCTCTTTAAATGTGGGTGTTTTCATATGATTGCGTAGCTTGATTTAGGGCTCCTGGAAGTGGAAATCACTGTCTCTTGAATGTGATTTGGCCCCCATTTTTTGTGGGTATTTTCTATTATTTGATGTCTGACTGCGGGTTCGCAAAATGTTTGAAAATTTCTTGTGTTGTTGTTTGATTTGATGGTTGGATCAGCTAATCTGGTTTCTGTGGTCTTTATTGTTTCTGTTCGGGAATTTTTTTTGTGCCCATTTGTTGATGTTTTGAGTTTCATCAAAAGTGGGAGCTTCTCACTTGTTTGTTGTGTTATCGCAGGGAATGTGTTTCAGCCTCCCTACTGCTGAAGATCCCTTCAACGATAGGCATGATAAAGTGGAGATTATCAAAAAGAAAACGAAGAAGGTAAAGAGTAAGAAAACCCTTTCGGAAAAAGGGTCCTTTCACAAAATGGGAGATGATGAGACGCTGAAAGAAGACAAGAAAACATCTGCTGTGTTGGTTAACAGTGTTGGGCACAAGGGTGGCGATAAATTAGGTGGAGAGGACATTCAAATTTCTAAGAAACAAGGTAAACTAGGTGGTCAGATGCTGATCAGCGAGAACATGGATGGTCCAGCAAAGTTTCTGATTCTGTGTCTGAATGAAATAGAGAGTTCCTTCCGTATTGATGGTACCTACAGTGAGCAAAATGAGAAGCCTTTGTTTGTTAACCCGTGGGGAATTGAGTTCTGGAGATGTTTCTCAGATGGAAAAGACATTCTAGAGACAAGTGGGTCATCTTCAACCATAGAACAAATTGCATGGATTGTTTCAACTGCAGCAGATGCTATGGCAAGAAGGGAGAAGCAGGGTTTAGCCGTCAGCATCCCTTTTCTTTTATTCCTTGTACCATCTCACTCCAAAGCTTCCAAGGTCATGCTCGCTTCCTCTAGTCCTTATTTTGTATATAGTTGTGATTATACTCCATTTAACATTAGCTATAGACTTTCTATGATTACTTGATAAAGATGAATCTGAATGATTTGGTTGTTATTTTGTCTATAGTTGTGATTATACTCCATTATCATCACGAAATTACGAAATTTGACAGATTATATGCGTATTTTATCTTGGCATTAGATTTATTAGCTTGGTAGAATGTCTTTGCACTCACTTCAGTCTTTCTTCATATGATCAGGTCCGATCTGTTTGCAAGCCGCTGAAAGATCTTGGAATACATACAGTGTGCTTACACCCTGGAGCTTCTCTAGATCACCAAATTTCCGGGTACTTCTGATCAATCTGTTTGAGATTTTCTGTCTGCTTTGTTTCAGATAGATGCTATGTCGTTGCTTATATGAAGGGTTTTGTCATGTTTGTTTCTAAAAAGAGGTTTTCTGTGGTGTAGGTTGAAGAGCTGCGAGCCTGAGTTTCTAGTGTCTACCCCTGAGAGGCTTTTGGAGCTTGTTTCTCTAAAGGGTATTGATATTTCGGGGGTTTCATTGCTGGTATGCTAAATTCTGTCTCCTGATTCTGTTACTCATTAGTAACTGGTCAAACATTTTTTGTCTCCAAGAGAACCTTTTTCGATCTCAGCCAGAACGGAAAATACAATTCAGAGTCTTCCATAAAAATAATTTTTGGCAACTTCTATTTTCTCTCGGATTTTTATGCCAGTTTGTATTGCTTTCAGGTAATGGTCTAGATCTGTATCTTAACATCGTTTATTTGTCCTTTGTAGTTTCCGGAAGGTGAATTATGTTTGCATGCTAGAATATGTTCATATGCATTACCTTTTTATTTTTCCTTTGGAACCAGCAGATTACTGTTTTGGCCTTTTGTTTTGTTGATGAGCTTGCCTCCTGGATAAGAAGCCTTTGCCCCCGACCCCCCCCCAACGGGTTCAGATCACACAATGAATATAGACCAAAAGCTCGTCTCCAAACAAACGTACCCATTGCGAGATTTCTTCAAGTGCTTTTCTCTCTTCTTCTCTTCCCTTGTACGTGGAGCACGAGCAAAGAGCTCCTCTTCCATCTTTTCTCGTCTTTCCCACTGCGCTCTGAACTTCTTCAGTTCCTTGCTCTCAGCCCCGACAACGTCTCTTATCTGAATTCAGCCGCTCAGTTAGAAGATCATCACAATCATGTCTTCTAAATCATATTCCTGCAAAACAGAGAAGCAGCCAAAACCTACCTCTTCAGGTCTATCCTCGAGCTCATCAATCACTTCTTTCATGTATGTACCTTCTGTCGCTTGTCTTACCCCCCCCCCCCCCCAAAAAAAGCAGCTAATTTTATTGCAAACTATTCTCTGCTATTTCAATGTTTCAGAGGAAAACAATAACCTTTGAATATATTGTTGGATTTATGAGTTACTGATCATGCTACTATCTTGATCTTCATCGTTTATAGAGGGTAGCCCTCACTTCCAATTGCTATTTCATGCATGGTCAGGTGATTGATGAGCTAGGATCACTTAGCAGCGGGGGTTGTCTTGATGCACTTAAAAGCATTAAGCAGACAATTTCTAGCAATCACCGTACCATAATCTTCAGCGATAGTCATAAGGCATCCAATGTATCGGGCGCTCAGAGTCTTCTAGCAGGATCCATTAGCAGAGTCTCCCTCAACGATTCTGTTGCTAGCCAAAGCTTCGGAATCATCCAGTCTGTAAATATCTGTGCTTCAGATGACGAAAAGCTGCAAAAGGTGTGTGCTTTTTTTTCACATGACTGTAAATTCCATCAGCATAGGTATTAAATTTGCCTACAAGAAAGCAGTGTTGATTCTCAGAAAGTTTTCTGAAGTACCGAAACAAAGAAGTAGTGTATAAAACCTGCGTAAGATCTGTCATACAAAGCACAATTTTATATAATGTCTCTGTTACTGAAGGCAAGCGTTGAATTTTTTCAGTGCGCGGAGCTTCTGGATTCACATTCTTCAAAGGTTCTGTACATCATGAGGAAGGAAGACAGTCTTCAAAAGTTGAGGGTTCTCCTTAAGCTCAAGGGCTACTTGGTTTCAGGCAAGAAAGACTCTAAAATTTTAGAGGTCAAGAAGAGGTGAGCTCCTGAATCTTGTCTTGTCTAAAATTTTCGGTATATCTGTTCTTTGCAAACATCTTCTTTACTACTTGTTTTTGTTCTTGGCTCAGCGGGAAGCCCTCAGCTTGCCTGATCGATTTGGAGCAGTTGGATGATGCTACGGGTATCGAGGAATTTGAATCTGTCGTACTTCCTGATTTCGTTCCAGCAACAGAAACTTACGTTGAGATCCTCACGAAGATGGCCAGGCAGAGCGTGCAGGGGTTATTGCAGAGCTTTTTAACGGAAAATGAGGCTTCCTCCTCGGCTGGATCTTCTTTGGTGAAAGTCCTCGAGGAATGTGGACATGTTGTGCCGGAGGCCTTGAGAAACCTGTCTTGAAATGGATGACTGATCAGTGTACCCATTTTTGTCAGCTGCAGCAAGTTTTGGTTGGAGAAAAAGCCTTTTGAGGTAGAGCAAAGCAAATTATACGTAATCTCCTAAAGGCTTGATGTCTTTTTATGGGTGTGTTAGCTCTTAGTCTATGGGAAGCTCTTCTCCTATTTTGTTTTTGGATCAAAATTTGTCATTTAAGTTACAAACAATCATTCTATTATTCGTTTGATGGGATTTGAAATATAAACATATAGACTGAATTTATTGCATGCAACTTCACATCAGACAAGTCAATGGTCGCCTGCTTTGGGGCATGTAAATATCTAGATGATGATTTCTTAAGGAGAAGAATCATGTAACCATTTTTTCCCTGTCTTGATCATTGCAAGTATCAAAATAGAGGTTTCTGTTCTTTGCCCTAAAGCCAAAACCTCAGCTACTCTGAAATAGATTTTGATTACAGAGTCTGAAATCTCTTCTATTCAGTCATGTCGGTTTATATTGACACAAGGAAGTAAAAAAGAATTCAAGACACCGAAAAGAGTGGTCGACCTTTTCCATAAAATGGAGTCAAGAAGATACCCAAGTCGCAAAGCCTCAACCTTTTTTATTTTTGTTGGGTGCCACAAAATGTGGGTCGCAAGCTGCACAGCCTCCGGACACGTGTCTCCTCCTCTACCCAATATCTCCCAGCCGTTACCGCCGTTACCCAAACCGGCGAAACATCTCTCCGCCGTCAAAAATCCGCCCATCGGCGTCAGATTGGGCAGGAGATACGTGAACCTCTCCGTTCTCACGCTTCTGTTCAATGGGTTATGGCCGGAGAGGGCGAAATCCGTGGAAGATGATGCGTCAGGATCCGGAGAGCTTCAGAGGTACACTGATTCTCGGGAGGGTTTCACTCTTCTCGTGCCATCTTCTTGGATTAAGGTCTGTTTCCCTCGCTCTGTTCGATTATATTATGCATTGGGTTTACAAGTTACAGTCATAGTAAGGGAAAGATTACACCTTCAAATGCGATTTCATCCTGCATTTGATGTTACTTTGCATACCTAGACTTGTCTTCAATGATCACATGAAGATGCCCACAAGGCTGTAGACAATACAGATGATAATGGTACTGGAATACGATGAGAAATTGAAATTCAGTTGCTTTCTGTTGATGTTCTTGAGGGAAGAGTGTTTTTGTTTTTTGCTTTTTTGTGTTGCTTGTGTAACTGAACACAATGGATGGGGGATAAGGTGGAGAAAACAGGGGCGACGGTTCTATTCGAACAAGCAGACAAAGGGAGAAACAATGTCGGGGTTGTAGTGAATCCTGTTCGTATAAAGAGCCTTGCAGAATTCGGTCCTCCTCAGTTTGTCGTCGATAAACTCATCCAAGCTGAAAAGCGGAAGGTAGCTTAAAAATTATCTCCCCTTTTCTATTTTGGGTTCTAAGAACAGCCAAAGAGAGTTTGAACTATGAGAATAGATGGGTACCCGAATGGAGAAATATCCGCGGGTACTCGAAATTCAGGAACCCGAGCCCTTGTCATGCCTCATGGGTACCCGACCATCATGAGACCGAGAGTGAGTACTCCTGACCGAAAAACCTAAGTTGGGTGACCAAAAAATCTCAAGTACCTGTCCATGCCCACCCCTAGTTCAAGTCGCTCGATTGTGCGAAGAATCAGTAGAGGTATTGTATGAACTCTTTTTGTTGTTTTTCAGGAGAGCACAAAGGATGCAGAAGTCGTATCAGTAGCGGAGAGGACGGGCAAAAGAGGATTACCAGTATACGAATTCGAATACAAACTCGATAGCACGCGGGGTGGAATGAAGATGATATTTTCCGCTGCATTTGTCAACTCCAATAAGCTTTATCTGTTGAACATCTCGCATTCAGACCAGCCAGATAGTCCTCTTGATTCGCGGACAAGAACTATGTTGGAACAAATTCTTCACTCCTTTGATGCTGTCCCTTTGACATAAACACAGAAGAAAAGTAACATTCTTTCTTTCATCCATCTATTATATCTTGTTTTTCTTTTGACATGAAATAGATTGCTCAAAAAACGGATAAATCTAACTTGCTAAATCGAGATATTTCTTTCTATATGTATCTTTCACTGTCTTAATGCTGCTTTGTGTAAAACAAAATCTAACAGAACTATATGATCAACAACACTTTGATCACTTACGGTGTTTCTCTGTTCTGTTCTGTTTTTTCAGTTGATGGTCATTAACGGAGCTCGAGACTCTGTTACGGGCAAACCATTGCTACTGTGTTTTGCCTCTCCATTTGCTAGTTGTTTGGTAAATTTCAAATCTCTGAAAGTCTTCAAGAGTTCTTCGAATGCCGGAGTTTTGAGTTCCTCGATCGATCCAATAGTCGGGATGTTGTAATTTCTCTTCCTCGGCGTTGAACATGACGGTACATCCAACTAACCAAAGTTTTTTAGAACCATTAGTCAGTTTTATGTAATATGTCTCTTGCTCGTGTAGAATTTTTTTTTCAAGGGTCTAACCAAATTGTTAATGTTTGTTTTGGAGAATCAGTTGCAATGTACCTTGTATTCATTGCCAAGACATTTCCCAGCGTTCTGTTTGATTTCTGCTACGTTTCCGTCATGACCGGACTTCAGTTCTTTCAAGTTTCCGGAACAAGGAACAATTGCAGAATTGACATTGGTATAAGCGTCTTTGTCGAGTTGTAACGACTCTGCAAGAATCCAGAGTCATGTTAAGGAGATACCAATATAAAGAAACCAATATATGTTCAGGTATTTTCGAGATACTTACGTTCAACAGATGAGAGAATGTCGCTGTTTGCAGAATCCACGTCTTGCACAGTGGTTGAGACCGCAGATGAAAACTGAGCTCGTAGGTTTTCGTTGGTTTCTTGTGCTCCTCTGTGGTGAGGAAAGGGAGATATTTCAGTTGGTGAAGCAGAACCGGAATGCAAATATGGGAGGGCAAAACATTAGGAAAAGAGAAGGAAGCATACCGAATAATTGAATCTACAGAGGCCACGTTTCTGCTCTGTAGACTGACTAAAGATTCTTGAGCGTTTCTCCATTGTTGTGTTCCGATTTTTGCATTCTCCACGCTGGAACAATTAGAGTTGTTCATGTTGTAGTTCAGTTTGTCAACCACCATCATACAAGTCATGGAGAAGGAAAATGCTACATTGTAAGCAAAAGAAGATACCATTTCAGAAGCATCTCCTTCATTCCTTGCTCTGCAACTTCAACAGCAGAGATATTATCGGTATGGTGAGATTCTATTTTGCCCATGTGAGCATTCCATTCGGCTTTGATGGAGGAAGCCGAGTCCTGCATTGTCGACATTTCCTTCTGTAATGCAGCGGTTTGGGTAGATGAGCCATCACGAATATCTTGCACAGCCATTTGAACCTGAAGAACAAGCAAAAATGTTCAATCCTTAGATACGAATGTATCGAGAGAACTGAATCACAGAAATCAAGTCTGCAAACCGTTATTGAACACATACCAGTTCTTTCTTTCTAGCATTCGAACTTGCCAGCAATTCCGCCATTTTTTGAAGCAATTGATTTTCTTCATTTGCAATGGACTCCTGAATAGCAGAAAAGAAATATCATCATTCGATCCAAGCATAAATAAGGCCAAACACAATGTAGAGTTTAACTGGGGACAGCCAAGTTCACCTCAAACTGCTTCTGGAACACGGATAATTTATGCTCATTGACACTTTGTGCTTCATCTGCTAGTTCTGTTAGCTTTGATGAATGCATGTCTAGAGTCTTGAAGAAGCTCAACATTACTGTGGAGATGGATTTAGCAGATTCTAGTGATCTTGAGTGCAAGTCACGCTGTTGCTGTGTGAAAGCAGAGAGCTTCTCCTCTTGCTTGTGAAGGCTACCTTGAAGTCCTTCAAGTAGCGCATAAGCCTCCAAGGTAAATCCTTGGAAGAGCTGAATCAAACCAGTCATAGCCACTGTTAAATCTAGAGACTCGAGAATTTATCTATAAGAATACTTTATAGTTCTTCAAAGCATCGACTAAACGATTCTTCTTACATCTTCCAGGGTGTGCGAGTGCTTTGACAATTCTAAGGTCAATTCGTTCAAAGCTGATTGGCAGTTTCCTTCAAGCTTCCCAGTTATTTCATCGAAAGAATTGATGCTTGAATTATACTTTATCTTCAACTCAGCTAAACTTCCCGATAACCTTTCGGTAGCCTGAAGAGGGGGGAAAAGGGAAATGGAGAAAAATAAAATGTGTAAGCATAGCTCTAGACTTGCACTATCATTCAGATAAACATGTAATTGTCTTCCATCTTACCTCGGTCTTTGCTGATACAAATGAACTCATAAATTTCTCTATGTTTTTCAACAGTTTTTCCTGCTCACTCGCTGAAGCTGTCACAGTGCTGTTCAAGAGCTCAAGTTGTTTCATCAGTTGTGACTGGAAGTTTTGGATGAGCAATCTATTACTGCCTTCAATTTTGTCCTTACTCTCTGCGCCGATAGCTTAGTAAGTATACAAGAATGTGATGAAGGAAATAGAGAGATGATCAAGGTGGAACAAACCAATTTTAGCAAACAATTTGGAGACATCTGATGCCGCATTATCCAGCTCTGTCCTAAGCTCAACAGCACGCTCAACAAGTGTTTTCTCTGAGAAATCATGAAAAAAGGTCACATTCTATATCACTTGGGAAGATATATAGAGAAAATTGGCAGTTTGTCACATGGTTTCAAAAAGGATGCGAAGAGAAAACAGCATATATTCCAAAAGTAAATTTTCTCATTGTTTTGAAAAAAGCTGAAGAAATCATCTCAAACTTGGAATCAACAGCAGGCTGTTTTCACTATCATCGACAGATAAGATAATCAGCTCACCAGAAATGAGGAGATTAGTTATCAAATACTCCTTCTCATTAATTGTCGCAATTGCTTGTCTATGTTTCCCTTCGAGATCAAACAAAGCTTGTTCAGTTTCCCCGAGCTTTTTCTGAAAAGAAGGAAAAGGTACAATTCATCAATGGTATCAGAAACTCTCAAAAGAAAAGATAACGCAATACAATCCAGCAAAAAATATTTGTGATACCTCTGTCTTATCAAGTTTCTCTCTCAGCTCCGCAACTACAAGCTGCTCCGAATCATAAAGCTCTTGAAGCTCCACAATTTTCTGTGTTTGAATAGCCGTCGCATTATCAGAATTTTCTATATATATGTTAGCTTGAACTCACGGAATACAAATTTTCCAAGCTAAATTTAAATTGCTCACCTTATCTTTACCTTCTGTCTCCACTTCCATTTGTTCTATCCTTTCAGCCATTGCCTGCAGCAATGAAGACAGACAAAAGTCTTTCATCTACCATACAAGACATAAAGGTCTTAGAGGTTTATTCTTTCTTAATAACACTACCTTCTTCTCTGCTTCTTCTTGAACATATCTCTCCTTTGGAATGTAAATTCCATTTTTCTCTCTCGCGGCATATACCTCTGAACAACCAAGAACAGATACTTGAGTTTAGTATATTACTGTAGAAGTTAAAATGGACTAAAATATGTGACAAAGAAATACCTTGCTTCAACCGTTCAATTTCAGAGTACAGATCTTTCATAATGGCTGATTTCATCATCTTTTGGTTAACCTGAAGGGGGAAACCATGGAGCAGTGTCATATAACATTACTGGCTGCGATAAAAGATAGTAAAATATCTGTGACTCACCTCTGGTTTATTTTTGATGTTTTTGGCACGGTGTGCGTAATCAAGGGTACCGAGTGTTTCTTCTAGGCAATGAACAGAGGGCGAAATTGTAGCAATTACACATGTTTTTGTTTTCCCTCCCAAGGAGTCTCTCAACAGTCTTGTCAATTTGCTTTCTCTGAAATTTTAAATACGTGAAACCATTTCAGACACATCCAGATTTTCAGTACAAAGCTTCCACTGGGAGCTCTGGATGCAAATCTTTTTGTTACCTATATGGAATATGACCAGAGTGTTCAACCAATGCATTAATAACACGCCCAAGTGTGAGCAAACTTTTGTTTATCTCCCCGGCTTCCCTGGCTCTCCCCTGCAAGATAGTCACTCTCATAGTTGTTCAGAAAAATCAAGAAGTGAAGCAACTCATCAACCTCAATGACAAGCAATGTTTCTTCAGCAACCTTAAAAACACCGATTTTTTATCCTTTAATTCACAGCACTAGTGTATCATATGGGTGGAATCAATAATGCTGTGTACCTCTCGAGCACCTGAGCGAGAAATGTTCTCTGAACCAGCTAGATCAACCAGATTTAGCTTTCCACTTTTGATGATCTCCTCTCCTTCTGGAGTACATTCCTTAGTGTGGATCGTAACTGAAAATATAGAGTGAGATCTACTACTTTGTTTGTTAAGAAGAGTCTCTGCAGTGCGTCTCTTGGCTGAACCTTTCTCCAAGACTTTGTAAATCTCATCTGCAGTACACACTATTTCTTCTTCTAATCCTCGGACAAAAACACCACCTTTTCCATCTTCCATGAGGGCTAGAGGTTTCTTTGATTTATCATCTGAGGATTTTGTTTCCTCTGGAGCTAAAAGGTCTGTTAGTTCCTCATTGTAGAGCTCTAGAAACGATACTTTCACACTGTATTCAGCGCTTTGAGCTTCCAGAATATCAAAGATCTGTTTCACTGCTCTTGGGATAACACCTGCATCAGTTGGAATTTCACCATTCTGGCAAGAAAAAAGGTTCCTTCAGATCATACAAGGATGCAATCACAAATTCAAACAACGGAGACGCTTCCATTGAACTGTGTGTAACAAGAGCTGGCTGTACCTTTTTTCTTGCTCCTCCTTCCATTGTGTAAGTCTTCCCCGTTCCTGTCTGTCCATATGCAAAGATGGTGCAGTTATACCCATCAAGAACCTCAAACACAATTGGAGAAACTGCCTGGTGATACAAGTCCTTTTGTTGGGATGTTGGACCAAAGACCTAACAAATTTGATGTACTTGTCAGCATGATCCAAACAAGGCAATTTTTATTTGAAAGTATCTCTCTTAATATTTAGCACAAGATGACTTCTTTCTGTGTGGAAGATTTATCCAGAAACAGAAATGAAGAGAAACTAAACCTTGTCGAACACAAATGTTCTGTCAATCTGCTTTCCAGCAATATTCTGAGCTACTGCCACTTCCCTTTTACGCTCATTGCACGTAATCAACACCGGTGTTTGTAATCTTCTCTCCTCCGAATTTAAAGGTCTGCAAAATACAGAACCCCAAAATGCACATTTGGACATTAAAAAGAGAATGTACGATGTTTCCCTTGAAGTAAATCCCCGCAGAGAATTCTCAAGACCCACCTGCAACGCACAATAACCTGTATATTCACACCCTTATCTTTATCGTTCTTGTTACTTGAACTCGAGTTTAATTCCGCTCCTCGCAGATCCCGAGTTGATTTATCAAGTGAGCGTGGAGTATGACATGGAGATCTCGATGAACCTCCTCCTTTTTGTTGATTAGAATCCATATGGCCGCCTTCTTACAGTCTCCGAGTCTAAACAAAACAGATTGCAAGAGGTATCCTGGATTACGATCAATCGAAGAGAATAGCACAACTATTATAAATTCATGAATATACAACTACATCGATAAATTTTCTACATCAACAACCATAAACCACCATTAGAATCGAAATGGTGGATATAAAACTCGAAATCAGCAGCTAAAACTCCAGAAAAATCATAGAAAATGCATCAAATTAGAAGCGAAAGCGTACAGATCAAATAGAGAATGGCAGAGACACGTTCTGATTCCTAAAATCGATCTCGATGAAACTTGCGCGGAGCAAAATCGATCGGAAAATCTTCTGGTGATGGTTTACCCGCGAGGAACATATGACCGCAGAGAAATAGGGGGGCGAAACAAAATGAAGATTTGTCTGAGAAAACAAAATTGCCGGCGTCAGATTTTCGCCGTTATGTCGTGACATCCCCAATCGGACCGTTGTAAAAGGATAAAAGGCAAAAATGCCCCTTTGAAAATATTCAAAATTTTGATTTCCTAGGTTTAGTTTTTGACCCCAAATGTTTTTGGAACTTATACATTGGACAAGATATTTATTAAATTGCACTCTGAGCTCTTATATATATATATATATATATATATATATATATATATATATATGCATGCATCTGGAAATGTACGAAATTCTGAACACCGTTTGGTTTGGGGAAACCCCACATTACAAAATTTATTAAAATTTATTAGTTTACTGATATTTTGCATCTAGGTTGTCTCCTTTATAAAACATTACATATCATATAAAAAGCTGATTTATCTATTTATTTAAAAAAAATCCCAAAAATATCAAATTTGTCAAAAGATTTGCAAACAGAAAACTTAAATTTTTCAAATTAGTCTCAAATCGGACATTTAACTGTGTTAACCGATTTTTAACTGATATTTTTTATATATCGAAAATATGATATGAAAATTAAAAGGATTAATATAAAAAGAATTTAAAAGAAAATAAAATAAAGAGTTAAATTCCTTTCTCCAAATCAAAATACTCATCAAAGCTAATTAACTTCAAAATAGTATCAATATACATACATACATTAACATATATATGTACGTATGATAAAGAATCCTTTATTAGGCCCAAACTCCAACCATAGGAAGCCCAATAGGCCACGTTAATGAGACTGAGTATAAGCAGAGCCCAAATTAATAGCATGGGCCGATTCAATTTTCTCCTTGGCGCCCAATATTAACGGCGGGAGATTAATTCCCGCATCATAGAAAAATTTCCAATCGAAATCCTAAAATTTCGAAAATGGAAAAGGAAGTGAAGGGAAACACAGTGGAGGGACTTTGGATCGTCTGCCATGTCATCGATCCCCGCGAATTAGCTGGATGACCGTCCGATCAAGCTTTATCAACGTAGAAAAATAAAAGCACAGGGATTGGACAGAGCCCTTTATAAGACGAGTCGCCGGCTCTTCACCATGTCTTCCTTCATTTATCACTTCTCTGATTATCGGTTTGCTTTCTTCTGCGTCCTAGTTCAGGTAGCGTCTTCACCACCTTCGCGAGAATCAACTGCTCTCGCCTCTCATTTCTGCTTCTGGTTTTTTCTTGTTCCATATGGGTCTTGTTCGGGGTGTTGTCTTATTCGAATGCCATGAACGTTTTGGATTCTGGGATACATATCATGAGATTTTCACTACTGTTCTTGATCCTTAAATTTCTCGACAATCTTCTTTTATATCAGCCAATTTTGTTTCAAGGGTTTCTATCCGATTTCAGTGTTTGTTTTAGGAATTTCTCCATTTTGGATTTCCTGATTGATGTGTATGAATATCCGATTCTTATGCCAATTTCAGATCTTCCGTTTCTCATCACCTCATTGAAGATGTCGGGAAGAGGAAAGGGAGGGAAGGGGCTGGGAAAGGGAGGAGCGAAGAGGCACAGGAAGGTGCTGAGGGACAACATCCAAGGGATCACGAAGCCGGCGATAAGGCGGCTGGCTCGGAGAGGAGGAGTGAAGCGCATAAGTGGTCTGATCTACGAGGAGACCAGAGGGGTCCTGAAGATCTTCCTCGAGAACGTTATCAGAGACGCTGTCACGTACACCGAGCACGCCAGGAGGAAGACGGTCACCGCCATGGATGTCGTCTACGCCCTGAAGAGGCAGGGCAGGACCCTCTACGGCTTCGGCGGTTAGATTTCGTTAGGCTTCTTAAAGAACTGGCCGGTATATGGCTACAATGTGTAATAGCTTTCTTGGGAAAGCTTCATACGATTTAAAAGCCAATCATCATCTAAGAAAACTGCTATATTTTCTCGCAAGGAATTAATGCTATGTCCTTTTCTCGAGTCTCGTATTAATAACAGTGATTAAAATTAAAAAATTTATAAGGGCCCTACCGGGTTCGAACCGGTGACCTCTTGATCTGCAGTCAAATGCTCTACCACTGAGCTAAGGACCCTATATTGAAATAATAATTATTTAATATTATTAGTTTTGTCTTGCAACTTGTCAAACACACTTCTTAATCCCAAAACAAAAGATCTAATCACCGCCTATGAAACCATCGAGGATGGAGAATAATGAGTATTGTTGAACATGTAAAAGGTTGCGTCTTTTAGTTTTTTGGATCTGCGTACGTTAAAAACAGAAAGTTTGAAGCTTGTGGGCTCTTTGATGATATGCGGACTGGTAAGTAGAAGCTAACAATCCCCAAAACGAGAGAAGCTAACAATCCCCAAAACAGTTGTCGAATTGCCTCTTTAGTTACTCTTTGTGGGGTCTCCTCCCTCAACATGAGGAAGGCACGTAGGTTGTGCCCGGCAACAGGCAATCTGCAGCTGTGTTATGTTGCTAAACAAATCGCGAACAAGTAGGAACAAGGCCTTATCGAATAAAAACCCCATACTCCAAATTGTATGATTATGAAAGATCCTGACAATAACATTACATCTTTCCTGCAGTCCGATCTACAGCCAGAGACGGAAATACCATCTTCTCGTTCATAAAGAGTAAACCCATCAATTCTTCATACATACATCCCCACTGCTTTACCATTAAAGCGGAAAACAACACGATAATTCCTACTGACATAAAACCCCACAACCCTAAATTCTCTTCACGAGCTAGTGAACTTGGTTACTGCCTTGGTTCCTTCCGACACTGCGTGCTTTGCGAGCTCACCAGGGAGGACAAGCCTGACCGCTGTCTGAATCTCCCGAGACGTGATCGTGGGCTTCTTGTTGTATCTCGCGAGCTTCGACGCTTCCTGGGCAAGCTTCTCAAAGATGTCGTTGATGAAGCTGTTCATGATCCCCATGGCCTTGCTCGAGATCCCAATGTCCGGATGAACCTGCTTCAACACCTTGAAGATATAGATCTTGTAGGTCTCCGTGCTCTTTTTCGTGCGCTTCTTCTTCTTGTCCCCAGCGGCTCCGGCATCCTTCGGCAGCTTCTTACCAGCCTTCGGCTTCTTCTCCGCCGGAGCTTTCTCGGCGACCTTCTTCTCCTCCGCCGGCTTTTCGGATGCGGGTTTCTTCTCCGCTGGTTTCTTCTCGGCCTTCGGAGCCATCAGAAAATTTTCTCGGGAAACTAAAAAGAACTCGAATCGAAAAGATCAGAAGTGGGGATGGCCAAAATGCTTAGGTTGCGATGAAGATATCCTTGTGAAGCGTGAAGACTTTATAGAGAAGGCAATGGCGAATCCTATTGGGGGAGGAGACTTAACTAGGATAGGTGACGTGAGAACTACTGTCCGTTGGATGCGTCGAATATAATGTCTAGATCCACGGTTGTGATAGATACTGGATATTTGGTTTTGTTTGAGGGAGCGGATGGATGACGTGGCACCCCCGCAATTTCGACATATACAATTGTTGGATGGAACTCCCGTAACATCCACGCGCGGAATCGCTCGAGTTTTTTTGTTTTATAAAAAAAATCAAGTGATGATTTTGTACGGAACAAGGTCCTGACATTATTGGGCCGAGCTTGTTGGGCCCATCTTTTTGCGAAATTTCCGGTATTGCGCCCAAACCCGTATCGAAAAAATTCGAATTTTTACCAAACAAAAAAACACGCGCTTTTACTTTCATCGAGTCCCATCACGCGGATCGCCATCTCCACCGTCGATAATATTACATCCAACGGCTCCTAATCCCCACGCTCGTCGAATGTCACCGGATCCCCTTTCCCTCTATATAACGCACACGCCAAACGCCCTCTCCCATCAAACGTCATCACACCGATATTTCTCCCCATCGAGATTCTGAACATCTATTTTTCTAAGTCGGATCGAGTTACGTACTGGAGATGGAGACCGGAGGGAAAGTGAAGAAGGGAGCCGGAGGAAGGAAAGGCGGTCCGAGGAGCAAGCCGGTGGCGAGGTCTGCGAAGGCTGGTCTTCAGTTCCCTGTCGGAAGAATCGGCCGTTACCTCAAAAAGGGAAGATACTCTCAGCGTGTCGGAAGTGGAGCTCCGGTTTATCTCGCCGCTGTTCTCGAGTACTTGGCTGCTGAGGTACGAATTGTTCTTGCTCGAACATGTTGAATCTGAACCTGGGTTATCGATCTGCTGGATTAGATTGTTGGAGATCAATCTATTTGAAGGTTTTGATTAATGGGTCTGTGTCTGAATCGGTGAGCAGGTTCTTGAGCTCGCTGGAAATGCTGCTAGGGACAACAAGAAGACCAGAATCATCCCCAGACACGTTCTCCTTGCTATAAGGAACGATGAGGAGCTTGGGAAATTACTTGCTGGTGTGACGATCGCTCATGGCGGCGTTCTTCCCAATATCCATCAAGTTCTGTTGCCCAAGAAGAGCGAGAAGTCTTCACAAGAACCCAAAACTGCATCCAAGTCTCCATCCAAGGCCGGCAAATCCCCCAAGAAGGCTTGAGCTTTGAACGAAATCTGTGTATTAGGGCTTTTATGTGTTTAGCAATGTAGGCGTCTGTATTTTGAAATGAAATGAAACCATTGGTTCCGGCCTTTTGACTGATCAAATCCCATCGTAGTTATGTCGTGTTTTGTTAATTCTAATGAAGTTTAGTCTAATTAAATCTAGTAGGAATCATACCACTTGGGTACGGTCTGAATCCAATGAACAAAGATATGCTATCGGTTTAGGAAATTTCTGATTTATTCTTGCCATCGCATGGTTTTGGGCCTGGTCGAAAAAGTTTGTGATCCCTTGCATCCCGCTGGGCTTTGAACGCTCCTTTGACAAACTTTCATTACTTGGACATTGTTCAATAATATCATGAAATTGACCCCTAAGAGTACCCAATGCTAAATACGTTGCTATTAATTCAACGCGCGGAAAATAGATTTTTGGAAGATCCAAGAATCACGTGCGTGCACGTGATCACGCCGCACGGCGTATATCGCGATTCCCACATAATTACAGTGATGCCCTTGGACCATCCATGTGCGCTTTATTTTACTACGACTTTTTAAGTTTTGATTACGTCTCTCGAACCGTAGGAACCCGTCACACGATCCTTTCGGACCGGACACCAGTTTCATCTCGCGGATCGAACACCATCTCGGATAGTAAACCCACCGGTCTCTATGTAGTAGCCGGCAGACAACGAGATCAGATAAATCAGACGAAACTGACCATTTCAAAAAAAATCTCAAACCTCATAAAGAATCGAACCCACAATTTCGTGTAAAAAGAGATTTGTTATTTTTCAACTGAGTTGAGAATTTCCCCAAAATTTATTTTATTCTATAGAGCGATCGTATGTCTTCACGTAAATTTTTGTCTCATCAACATGACAAAATCTATGCTTTAATTATAGCTTAATCTTTAATTATGTAATATTGCTAAATACTACTAGCATCCATGCAACTGTTGGAGAAAAGGACCATTTATTCATCGTTTAGTTTAGTGAGAGCCAAAGGGCAGAGGAATTAATTAAAGAGTGACAGTCAGATACATTGAACTGAGGAAAGACAATCCATTATCAAATCCGCCGTTTTTTTCTTAAACCACATGTCTTCACTATTTACTGATTTTGTCTCTTTCCTTACGCATAATTATTTATATATATATACAAATAGATACGCATATCTATATATATTGTATGTATACAAGGAATTCGGTCGGGCTGTGTAGTATTCTCGCATATTTTTTTATTCTTTATGTCCTTATAAAATAAATAAATATTTTTTTTGTAACATAAAATGATATCCTTTCATATGTGAACGTGCGGTGTTTATATAGCAATGCTATTCAATGTCACTATTTAGTAACATTGTGAGTCCAATATAGAAAACATTTACAAGTAATAATAATTTTTGGATTATACATTTACAAGTAATAATAAAAAAATCATTGCTACTAACTATGCCACCCAACCCAACAACCAAACAAAATTAAAATACATGAATAAAAGTTATTGACATTTGAACAAGTATTCTCTTTTTTTTTTTATCATACTAAATGTCAATACTTTTTTGGTTATATAAAATATTAAATGGTATCATTCCAAATATTATCTCGTATATTGCAAAAATAAAGACACTATGGTCTCATGTTTTTTTTCCACGTCGACATTTGTATACATCAAACAGTACAAAAGTTTTGATAATAAAGAGCAATAAATGCGCATAATCTCAGCGTATAATGGTGATTGACAAACTCCCTCACCCAAGAATTTCGTTTACTTTCCTTCATTGTTGTTATTATCATTATTATTTATTATCATCATTATTCATTATTAGAAACTAATATATACTCATGTTTTATGGTAATAAATTCATTAATTATAAATAAGTAATTAATGCGACAAAAGTAAATAAAATACACTGATACGTTTGTTTAAAACGACCAATGCATTATACGTATACAGTTTATTTGGCACGAAAGTTAAGTTCTTTTTAATGCTTTTATTATATAAAATCTTAGAAATATGTATATCTAACATTAAATGTCATATATATTGCATATAGGAAGATATTAAATAACGCGAATTATTTGAAGCAAGAGACAAGGGGCCCTGATCAGGCGGGAGTGGCTATGGCAAAGAAAGCTCTGTGTCACGATCACTCGAAGGGAGAAGAAACGACGTATATGGAAAATCTTAAACAATTCCATAAATCTTTTAAAAAAAAAAAAATCAAACTTTCTTTTCCATCAAATATATTTTCCTTTTTATTTCATTTATATGATATGGAAATCCTTTTTCTCTTCTTCTTCTTCGGGCTTCTTCTGTTCTATAAGAACACCCACATCTCTATCTCTCTCTCTCTCTCTCCTGCTTCTTGGGGGGCAAAAAATGGAGGAACTGTGTTCTCCATGGTTTTACCAAGAGGTGGGGTTCTTTTTTGTTTTTATAATCAAACATTCGTTCTTGTTTTTATGGAATTGATCGTCACTTTCTTCAAAATCTAAGCTGGTGATTCCATGCAGAGCATTGATGAGCTGAGACAAACGCTTCAGTACACTGCGTTCGAGCTCGAGGCTCTGAGAGCGAAAGCTAACGAAGACACGAGACTTCGCGGCGAGGAAGTGAAGGATCTCCTTCGCCTTCTCAAACTCGCTTGCCGTGAGAGAGACGAAGCTAAAGATCACCTGCAGAGTCTCCTCAAGAAACAGAGCATGTCCCATCATGACACGGCCGATCACAACGCTGTTGTTCTTGCAGTGGCTCAGAATCCGAAATCGAACTCAAGCGTCACCGAGTCGAACAGCCTCTCGCTCGGCTCTTCACCCGTCGACGACTCGTTCTTCTTCGACCCGGTCGCTTCCCCTGAATTCTCCAATTTCAACAACGTGACCGACCCGGTTCACGGAATCGGATTCGGGAACCGACCCATTAACCGGAACTGCAATCCTCAGAGACCCTTTGCTCAGAATTATCCTTCAATGGTAAAGATGATCGACCCAGTGGAAGCTCTGATCGATGAGATGGTTAAGGGGGAGGTTTTGCCGGTGAAGGGGAGGCTTCTGAAGACTGTGACGGAATCGGGACCGTTGCTTCAGACTCTGCTCCTCGCAGGCGCTCTTCCACAGTGGCGAAATCCTCCGCCAATGCATCAGACATCCAGAGTTCGTCCGATCTCGTACGAGGTTTCAAGAGGGCTTTCGAGTTCTCAGATGCGTTTGGTGTCTTCGACGCTCAATTTCAGAGGTTGCTCTGTTTCAGGCATTTCCCCCGAGTTCCAGGTCGCCAAGCGGCAGAGATTGATTTAAAAAAAAGGTTTCTTGATAAGAGCGGTGTATATTGGATTATAACCATTTGGGTTTTTCGATCGAGATATCCATTCCCAGCTTGGAGATTAACCATTTCGGCTGCCTTGTACCGTCAATTTCGTTCCGTGTAACTGTAACAGAGACGCATACCAAGTATCTGAAACAGGAAACAGACGTCTTCTCACTGATCACGTGAACAATAAGGTGCGCCTAACTTGAAACTACGAGGATCGAGACAGACGAGAAACGTGGTAAAGACATCGTGTTTCAGGGACATGCATTACATTACTATTTCTCGACGGCGCCGTTGGTGAAGCGGGTTAATTATTGAAATTTGTTGAGAATTATTATGAATTATATTCAATAATATACATATATATGTGCTTGTATTTGTATATGATATGATGTATGCTTGTGTGAGCCCAGAACTGGAATCAGAATGGAGATTGTTTTTCTTGGGCCTTAATGGGCCTTTGGAAATCTTACTGTGATGGTGGGATTTTACTAATTGGGCCTACAAATTTGTTTTGTGGCCTTTCAAAAAAATATACTGCGATTATTGCAAATGAGATTTATCAAGACTTTAAATCAAATCCGATATAATTATTGTTTTCATGAAATTGCATTCCGATCTAACAAATTGTACTGCGAACCATATACATGTAATGCATAATTAAATTGTTTAGATCCAACAAATAAACTATAAAAGAAAAAATAAAATCTTACCAATTCGTTATTTTAATCATTTTTTTTTTATAATCTGAAAGTTCACCGGACCTTTGCCCGACTACATCTCCGGGAAGTCCAGGTGAATACCCCTCCCCACGCTTGTATTTGAACCCAAGGTGAGAGCATACTTTGCATGTTCTCTGACCACTAGATTTGGGTTTATTTTAATCAACTTGTCAAATTCTATTTCAATCTTATCGTATACCATCTTAAGCTAATATTTGCATCATTTTTAAATTCTATACATTAACGAAACAACATATCTTTAATAATAGTTTACACTTAACAAAACCTTAATAATAATAAAAAAACGTAAACCTTTATTGTGTATATATAAAACCTTATAATGATTAACTTTATATGAGCACTCATAATACGAGGATGATATTTATTGCACACGTGATCTAATTAAATAGCTTGATTCTCTATAATGGACCAAATACATATTATACACGTGGCAAAGGCGTTGACGGGTGGGCTTACTCCTCTACTAAGTTGGCAAAATTGGGGATTTTCTGGTATTGTCGTTTTATTTATTTTATGGTTTCAATAATTATATTAATTTTTCCTGCCCAATTTATCTACACATCATATTATAGAAAAATAAACTAATTAATTCGACTGTAGGTGTCAACCGGCTTTTTCATACATTATATATCGGAATTATATAACGAACACTTTTTAGAAGTCTAACCAGTTTTCTCAAGCAATAATTAAAACCCTCAAATGTTATATTTGTTTTTTTTATAATCTACAATTTATCGGATTTTCGATTCAACTACATAATGATAATGAAGAAATTTAGGTGAATGTAAATTATCACCTTAATCATTAAAATAATGCATATGGTAGGAACAAAAATGCCATAACACCTTTTTTATAAAAAAATAAGAATTGTCAGATTATAACTATTAGACTGGATGTCCAAATATTGGATACATATTAAATGGGTTTTTAAATCTTGTACGTCTTCATTATACGGTTCATCACACAACCGAAACATTCCTCAAGAACAATACAAATTTCGTGCGGGAAAAATGTATGATCAAACGGGGATTAACTATGGTTAGTCCAAGAAAATTATCAAAAAAAAAAAAAGATACGAGGGCAAAGTAATCATATAAAGACGCACCTAATTTTATGCACAGGACCGAATAAAATGAGAAGTGGTCATAATAAATAGGGGAAGAGTTAAGGGTGCGTACTTACACGCGCAAATCGTGATCGAGAAAAAGCCCTTTTTGCAATAAAAGAGTTTCGGAAACGTCTTTTCTTTTTGCGCAAATTCAGTGGGTGGGAGTTGGGACGACGTCGACTCTGCACCTTGTATCCTTCGCTCACATGTCCCCTCTCTCTCTCTCTCTCTCTCTCTCTCTCTCTCCCCCTCTCTCTGTGCATGCATTTATGTCCACGCCATTAAGGAAAAGCTCTCGTAGCGAAAATGCATGCATTGTACGTAACATATATAGCCAGCGAAGGAACGCTTTCGAGAGGTCCATGCATCTAAGGAAGGTACCGCTTCTTTAAGGATGTAGCATTTTGATTAACACACTCAAACAGTGAAGAAGATCAAAGTTGAATCACACCCATTGGTGAAATGTTATTTATATTTATATCCGATAAAAAGAAAATGGAAATAACAACGAGAGCTGTCTCTTTCGTGCTCCTTCGCCTCTCTCTTATATATAATCCCTAATCTTCGATGCATGATTCTGCATGCACATCTTATACAAGAAAAAGAAAATGGATCTTCTCTTTCTCTTGTCCTCTCTTCTCTTCTCTTATCTCTTCTTCAAGATCTGGAAGCTGATGGACTCAAAGCGTGACCAAGAATGCTACATATTGGACTACCAGTGCTACAAGCCCTCGGACGACCGAATGGTGAGTACCCATTTCTCCGGCGAGATCATTCGCCGGAATAATAGACTCGGGCTCAACGAATACAAGTTCCTCCTCAAAGCCATCGTCAGCTCCGGCATCGGAGAGCAAACCTACGGCCCAAGGCTCGTGTTCGAAGGCCGAGAAGAGAATCCGACTTTGCGCGATGGGATCTTGGAGATGGAAGAGTTTTACACCGACAGCGTCGGAAAACTCCTCCACAGGAACAAGGTTTCCCCTCAAGAGATCGATGTCGTCGTCATCAACGTCTCCATGCTCTCTTCGGTTCCTTCGTTGTCGTCGAGGATCGTAAACCACTACAAGATGAGGGGGGACGTGAAAGTTTTCAACTTGACGGGGATGGGATGCAGCGCCAGTCTCATATCCATCGACATTGTCAGGAACATCTTCAAGTGCTATAAGAACATGTGCGGTCTTGTCGTGACGTCCGAATCTTTGAGCCCTAATTGGTACAACGGCAACAACAGATCCATGATCCTCGCGAACTGCTTGTTCAGGTCGGGGGGATGCGCGATGCTGATGACGAACAAGCGAAGCTTGAGCCGAAGAGCCATGTTCAAGCTCAAGGGCATGGTACGGACACACCACGGCTCCAGAGATGACTCGTACAACTGTTGTATCCAGACAGAGGACGAAGAGGGTCGGATAGGGTTTCACTTGGGCAAGAACTTGCCGAAGTCAGCGACACGAGCTTTCGTCGACAATCTCAGAGTCATAACACCAAAGATCTTGCCTGTAACCGAGCTCTCGAGGTTCGTGTTACGTCTCATGGCGGAAAGACTGCGTGGAAACCCTAGCAAAGGCTCGACAACTTCGAATCTCGCGCCAGTAGTTGCTCCAAAGGCAGGGATCAACTTGAAGACTGGGATCGAACACTTTTGCATCCACACCGGAGGGAAAGCCGTGATCGATGGGATAGGTAACAGCCTTGACCTGTCGGAATATGATCTAGAGCCGGCGAGGATGACGCTGCATAGGTTCGGGAACACGTCAGCGAGTAGCTTGTGGTACGTTTTGGCGTACATGGAGGCGAAGAAGAGGCTGAAGAGAGGAGACAGAGTGTTCATGGTTAGCTTTGGAGCAGGCTTCAAGTGTAACAGTTGTGTTTGGGAGGTTGTAAGAGATCTGGGTCTTGATGATGATGATGATGATGATGATGATGGTAATGTTTGGAGACATTGCATCGATAAATACCCACCAAAGTCTATATCGAATCCTTATTTGGAGAAGTATGGTTGGATCCAAAACGAGGATGATCCAGAGAATTTCAAGTTCCCCGACGATTAAAACGCGCGATTAATTCCTTTGATCGCAAACGCCAAAACACAAGGTCACTATATGTTATTTTTTTTTCTCTTTATTTCATTCTTCCCTTTTTGATTTTTTTTATTTAATTATTTACGTTTTAAACTGCCGGGGAAAAAGATATTAATATGAATATGGAAAAGATATCATCGCGATTTTAGGTAGCTTTTTTTCCTTTTTTTTCTTTTATATGTATATTTTTGGCGTTATAATTGTTAATTGTATTTCTTTTCGCGGATTTGATTCGCTAATAAACATAGGCATGCACTTCCAATACGAGAGACTTGCATAATTGTGATTATATATATGTTCTTTAGTTTCCATTTTTTTAAAAAAATATATTTATTTTAGGCAAATTACTTATAAATTTGTCCACTTTTTTATATCGCTTCATCGTACTGTTTTTTTTTTTATAAAAAATAAAATCCGTGTTTGTAATGGCATAGATATTGAAAAATAAAATGCGGAAATTAAATTAGAAAGAAAGAACAAAATATAAAAGAACGGAAACACTTTTATTGCTACATCTCTTCTTCTTATTATATTACAATGAAAATAATTCATACATTTATAGGAAAAAATATTGAAAGAAACAAGGAAATAAAGATACAAAAGAAACAAATAAGGCAAAATATAATTATCACGATATATATTTTATTCTTAATCGATATTATGCCTTTAATTGTTATCAATCATATCAAATCTCCATATTTTGTTTCTATTTCAACATTCCCCCTCAAGATTGATTTTGAAAGAATTTAAAAATCAATATTGAACATACAACAAAATGATGAAAAACTTCACTGTTATTAGAACAATCCATAGAAACCAAATTTCATTCATTTAGAGAGTATTAACCTCTTTCAAATCACTTCGCTTGACTTTAAAGTTCTAGCTTTAACTCTTTTTGTCATAGCATCTTGCTTGATCTTAGAGTTTGTAGCTTTGACTTCTTTTTGTCATAGCACATCGTTTGAATCTGGTTTTTTTACTCTCCCTTTGAACGATTTGGATATATGAACATCCAAAACGCAAAAGAAAGAAGAGATTAGAAAATTAGAAAAAGAGAAACATATAGTTCAGATCGCAACCAGGCTCTGATACCATATTGAAAAATAAAATGCGGAAATTAAATTAGAAAGAAAGAACAAAATATAAAAGAACGGAAACACTTTTATTGCTACATCTCTTCTTCTTATTACATTACAATGAAAATAATTCATACATTTATAGGAAAAAATATTGAAAGAAACAAGGAAATAAAGATACAAAAGAAACAAATAAGGCAAAATATAATTATCACGATATATATTTTATTCTTAATCGATATTATGCCTTTAATTGTTATCAATCATATCAAATCTCCATATTTTGTTTCTATTTCAACAATAGCATCATGGTCTGTCCATGGAGGAGGATTCATCCTATACTAAAAAAATGATGTAAAGCTGAAATTGATCGATTCGAAGCTGATAAATTTGATGAAAGAGGGAAATTTAAAACTCTGCAGTGAACTGATCGATGACCAGAATCTGAACGCTGTCCGAATTTTGTGTTTGGAGGTTGTATTGCATATTATTATATATTAAACTTAAAAAGGGAAAAAGACAAAACATAATTTGTTGGAGTGAAATAAAAGGGAACAAAGGTTGGTAGGCAAACATTCAATAGGCATTTGATGTCACCACCAGATCCTGGGGCCTACGTTTCCTCCGTCTTGAAATTGTCTAATTACCCCCTTAATTAAACGTGATTAGTCGATTTAATAGAAAATTAATTAATGCGTTTTATAAACGTTATTTTCCGAGTGATTATTAAGTAATTAAAAAGAATGATATTTACGAGTCGACCATGAGATCGCATTAACTTACAGAACCCTAATAATTAAGATTACAAAATGAGGAGAACAATAAATGGCGAAACGAAATTAGGGAGCAGCTTTTACAAAAAAAGAAATCAGGGAACGGCTTGCGAGTGTGACAGCACAAACAATAAATAAATGAGCGGTCCATGAGATCGCATTTTTCAAAAAAAAAATAAAATTGAAGTACCACTCTGACACACACGGTCTTGTTCCTCATTTATTGGGCCTCCTGTTTTATGTATGACACGTGGCTTTTTAGATCCCGTTGATTCTATAGCCCAACCACGTCAGATAACTGGACGGTCGTGATCTATTCACTCCACTTGCCTTGGGTTGGCACATAACAGTAACTGAACAGAAAAATATAGAAAGCAAACGTGGAGTGGCATGCCATGAACAACGGAAATTAACGTTGTTTGCAATAAATATAATGTTATTAGGAGATGAGAGACCACTTGCTACGTCAACAACGAATGGCCTTATCCCGTTATCCAAACTAGAATTTTTTTTGGTTAATACGAGAATAAACGAGATTTTTTGTGTTTCTATTTTTACCGGTTAAAATATCTATATTTGTGTTATCCAAACTAGAGACTGGTACGGTTTTTAAATTTTGAAAAATCGATCCAAAATACTATTTTTGACCTGAATCCTCTAAAATTTTCAAACCCTAATTTTTTTAACAACACTGAATTTTTCCAATCCGAATTAAAAAAAACTCTAAAAAAAATGATTTTTTTAAAAAAAATAAAATTTTCTTCATAAAAACCGAAATTGAACCAAATATGGAAGCATCCGTAATTTATAAATCTAAACCAAACTCTTATATCTAAATAGTCGAAAAAGTCCGATATTTCTAAAGGGAATAGACATGAATTGATCTAAACAATGGCTCGGAAAAGTTGGGGGATACATATGATCGAAGAGAAATGCTAAATTCCAAAAGAAGAATACATGCTGGGAATTTGGTTTTTGTTCTATGGATTCCTAATCGATTTGAGTTACACGATAGGAGATTTACATTATAAATAACGGGATTTTTTTTTTTAAAAAAAAAAGGAAAGATGAGTTACTCAATGTTGCGGCAGCAGCGGTCTCTTTTCCAACATCTCGTAATGAAGAACAAAATTTTCCTGCACGTCGAAGATTTCGATAGGATAATCTTTGGGCGATCATTATATACATATATGGAGAAGGATAAAACACGATGGACCGACCTTACGGATGACTTCAAATGAGTTTGGATCGAAGCAGTGATAAGATCCTCGTTCGTAAGTGTTTGTTTTGACGAGAGGCTCTCCGATTCTGATGAACCATGACTTGTGTTCCTTATGGTAGAACCAACCTCTGTTATAACTGCCAATAAAAAGAGGATAAGGACAGCTTCACGGTTATTTTTTCAGCTTGCAAGAAATCTGATGACAGACGAAGGGCTTACAGTTCATTAGCCGCGTATAATTGTGCTTCGTCTTTCGGCATGCTGCAGGAGAGAAACAAAATGAGATGATGGGTTTTCTTGAGTTATGGACTCGTCAACAACAAGAAATAGTTGCAGGGGCATTACCTGTAGAATATGTAAAACAATGTTTCTACCGAGAATTTCGCAAAGTACCCTAGCTGCATCCACCGGAAACAAATTACGAACAGGAAGACAATCAAGGGAAATAGAACCGAGGGGGAAAAAACTGAATCTTGCTGGTTACGATGGGGGATAGAGAGACTTACATGTAGCGGCGGAGGATTTTTCGCATAGTAACAAGGCGGTACACTGAATTCTGGATCCCCCTTGGCGGGTTCATTGGACCATGGGGAACCGAATGTCTTGTGAAGATTTTCCGTCGAGTTCAAATTTAAGCCCAACGTTGTCAGGTCAATCCCAAGTGCTAGAGATGTCAAGTCAGGATCACTGATCTTAATCACACTAAGCAAACCAAGCAAGCCAAACCGATCAGGATTTGACTGCATCGATTTCATTCCATGATCTCTGAATGGTTGGCTAACTGCTGACATTTGCTGCAACCGGAACTGGGATGGGTTCTGGTGTTGTTGGTATTGCTGGATAAGCTGGTCATAACCCATCCCAGAGACAGAGTTTGGAGAATTCATAGGTCTTAGTCCAATTCCCGGATGTCCACCAGTCTGAAGAAACCAAACAGATAAAGCATAGAGTTTCGATATAAAAACAATCTCAAAACGAATTTGGCCCACTCGCCTATTCTACACGAATGTTCAATCAAACCCCCGAGAAACAACTGAGCCTATTAAAAACTGTATCATACCTGTGAGTGGTATGCCGGATGTGAAGATGAGAACATGTCAGAGCCATGTAAGGAGACACTACCGCTACTGACAGCTTGAGCATGTTGCTGTTGTTGTTGCTGCTGCTGCTGACGATGAGATGAATATAGTCCTAAGTTAAAACCAGCAGATCTTCCCATCTGCATGTAGCAGCATTTTGAGCATAATATAAACCTTGTGTACTAACCTTGAAAAGGTGGAGGAATAAACTCAACATCATGTTTTCATTAAGCTAGAACTCACGGATAAATGTTGAGATTGCATCATTGAAATAGAATTATCATGGAGTTGTTCTTTCTGATGCAAATCCATTGGATAATCAGCATTACTGCCTGTAGAAAACCTATTAATCTGGTCAAGACAATGGTCTGATTCTGATATCATAAAGGTCATCAATAAAACCCAACCAGAATGCTCCATGGGATCAGAAAGTGAAACATAACACCAAATGTTGACATAACAATTACGGAAATAATTGCAGATGAACCAGGGGACCTTTATATCCTGGTAATGCCGGAAAATCTTCATTTTGGATGCTGAACTCTTGATTTTGTTGAACGATGGGACTGACTCCAAGGCCTTGTTTCAATCGAGACCCTGATTGGTTTAAGGAATTTATCTGATCATGAATAAGTCAAACAGATTACTCAAAACAGAAATGAAGGACTTTATGAGTTACCCAATTGTCCTTGAGGACCACCAGCAGAGTTGGGGCGACTCGTCAGCTGAGGAAAATCATTATTTATATCAAACGGAGAATTCTCATTAGAGTTCATATCATTCAGCATCCCCATGGAGCTCAGATTGTTCATTGCTTGAATATGATTTTGGGAAAGTGGGCCACCAGCTATGGGATAGGAATTTCCCAGCATGGAAATAACCTGAGAAGATCCTGCAGAAAAAAGGGAAAAAAGGTTAAAGAAAAACAAGCTTTACAAGGTAATCTTAAATGACGGAAACAGAAACCAACTTGGAAAAATTAACATTAACAATAAGAAAATGATGCATGATTCATGAATGAAAGTTATACTGAATGACGTTACAAAAGGACACAAATCATGAAATACCTTGCGGAAGTACTCCACCCAAGATTCGATTTTGTCCTAAATTTCCAGATCCACTGTTCGCTGTCAGATTTAGTCGGGAACCGATACCAGGCACAGATAACCCTCCACCAGAGCTTAAAGTCCTGCCCACGTTGCCCCCGCCGACCATGTTTCCCATAGAACTAACTATCCGAGAACCTGCATTTCCCAAAATTGGGGAAACTCCCAATCCTGGCACAGTATTCCGATTACCAATGGCTGCAGAGGTAGGAAGAATCCCAGGAATGGAACCACCAACTCCATTAGTGTTACTACTGAATCCAAGGTTTCCTATACCGTTTATAGTTCCTCTACTAGCGACTCCTGAGTGCCCGTGAGAGCTACCATGAGATAACTACAAAAGAAAATCAAATGGCAGGATTGAAGTAGCGCCACAAAAAATTCTCGTTGTTTTCATATCTCTCAGTAAAATAACAGCATATATCCGCTTCTGTACCTGAGCAATGGCGACTGGAATATTATTTGACGCAAACCTCCCATTTGAAAGATTACCATTCGGTTGTTGAATCCCAGCAGAAGGAACGCTATTTAGACCCGAATTTCTTGACCCAAGGGTTCCCGCCATGTTGGGAACGTTAAAATTTCCATGCATGTTATGAAGGCTCTGAATAGTTCCTGTAGAAAGAAAAGAACAAATCTAAGCTCAAAAACTTTAATGGCAATAACATTGGAAACATCTACCCACCGGCATGATGGAAAACTGGAGATGCTGCTCCAGACTGACCAGAGAAAGAAGAACTAAAAGATCTTCCAGAACCATCTGATAAATTTGAGGCAGATCCGTTTATAGAGGACTGCAAAACCAAGGGAATTACCACTCATCAGAAACACGATAAACCTGAGTAATTCCATAAGCTATGTCAACAATCGAAATAATGGACTGCAATGAAGCTGAACCAGAGATAGGAGGAAATACATTAAGTAAGCTTGACATTTGAACAAATTATCAACTCAGCATGCAAAATTTCATTAAACGACCAAGCAGTAACCCTTCAACAAGCCTTGGGACCGGAGAACGACACTTTTGGATTTTTGGTCGAGTATTTGCCTGAAAAGACGATAAACCGGTAAGGCAGTAAGTTCTGAAAACTACAAGAACAAGAAAACAAACAAGCTTGAACCCGGCACAAACCCGCAAACACTTTTACGTTGTAAAGGCTGATCTCTTATTACATTTTTTGGGTTAGATTCATATAGCTAAACGATACTTAACATCTATCCAAATGATTCATATAAAAAGTAAAAGCACGAACACCGATCAAGTTACAAGCTTTGTAGCTCAGAAGAGTTGAACCAAGACGTAAAACAAGCCCTAGCCTTAATGGAAATTACAAATCCAATTCCCCAAAACACTTGATTCACTTATGTTAGTCCCTAAGATCATATTTATCTTCATAAAATACATCATCTACACCGTAATTCGACACAACAATAAATACAATAGAACTTCAAACAAGCATTTCGTAACATCTGAAGAACACATCTAAATCAGTGGTACCATCAAAATCATCGGACCGAGGAACAAGAAAAATCGAAACTGGATCGAAAATTTCACGGCTGCTACCAAGCAACAAGCCCCGCGAAATCAAAATCCTTCCCATCAACTTCTATTCTCCAGGAAATTGATCAACGAACTAACGCAGGAATAATAATTAAGCAGAGACTAATCATTCCTTCATCGCAAAAGCAAAGTTCCAAACGACAAAAACCCTAAATCGCTCAGATGTGGAATCTGCAGCCAAACGACGCACCACCTGTTAGGATGAATCACAAAGGATGAACGGAAACCCCAATCCAGAAGCTTGGGAGATCGAAAATCCGAGAGATGAAGCAGAAATCAAAGGGCTTATTTTTTCTCTTCTTTTGTACTAGTAACTGATTTTTTTTTCCTTGAACGAAACAAAACAGAAGAACAAAATTAAAGTTTATTTTTTCTTTTTCTATAAATATATTTTCTTATATCTTAAATTTTATTATATGTATGCGATGCGGTTACAATAATGGCAAGACGGCGACGTGTTACGTGACTTGTTCTAAAGTCGAGCGACGTCGTTTTAAATTTTAATCCAGTTGACGTTACGCTTGAAACGACACCGTTTGGGCCTTGTGGTCGCTTTTTTTTTTTTGCGATTTAAGTAGGGCGGTCATGGTCACCGTCACACGATGTATGTATATATATATATATATAAAGAGAATCACGACAAATCCGTCAGTTTTTTTTTTTTATATTTTTTTATAGTGAAATAAAATACCGGAAATAAGGGTTTCATATGGAATAAAATCTAAATTGATATTTAATGTTGTTTAGGGAGATTATGAACATTTTCTCATCTTAAAAAAAAGTAATTATAAGTTTGAAATTTTTTTGATTTTTTTGCACAAATTTTGAATTTTATAGAGATAATTTTATCATTTTAGTTCTGTCATCATATACATCTATATGTTCATGGTGTGATAGAGAGATTAGCGATGTTGTTACCAATCAATATACTTTAGATAAATCTTTGATAATACGAATTCATGCTCGATATTTTATTATTGTATCGGAATACAAACCCCTGACCAGATACTTCGTATCGTATGACTTTCATCGTTACAATATTGGCTTTGATCATTAAAAAAAAACTTTATCTTATTGGAGCGAAATCGATAGAAAAAATGTTACCTTTCATTAATCAATGCATGCAGATTTGGGTTTTTTTTTTTTTGCATAGATTTGTGTATATTTTTGGGGTTATTTACGACATAATCTAGGCCACACCTTTTCATCATCAATGTGAATATATATATATACATATATATATATATATATATGGGAAATTTGAGTTTGATTTGGCACTGAAAACGGTTCATATAAATCCAAATAAGGTTAAAAAATATATATTCGGTTTTGATTAACAGTAATGCTACGTCGTGTACTTTCTACTAATTCTATGAGATCACTTGCTTTTTTGTGTTAAAAAAATTGTAATTCTTTTTAATGTATTATTAAATCCTAAACTCTTAAATTTGTGGTAAGTTTAAATCTCAAATCGTAGATATAAATTAATACTAAATTTTAAACAATAAATTTTGAATCTTTAGTTCAGTGTTTAGGGTTTGAAATATTTAATTTAGAAAATGGATTAAAAAAAAATAAAGAGATCTAAATAAACTGCAAAATAATCTCATGAAAATTTGTAGGTTTAAATAGCAGTATTATATATGCTAGCATTCATCTACAATTATATCAGAAGTAAGAAAAAAAAAAGTTTGGAAATAGAGATCTAGCACGACTAAGGACCAATAGTATAACGCCACGTGTTAAGAGTGGCGTGGCATTCCATGTGGACCATGTGATCGCAGCGCCCAGGGATTTGTTACGTGACGTGGCACAATCTTACCGGTCTGCTGGTATCGGAATCTAGTTGCTTCTATAAAGCAGAGATGTATTCGCACTTAATATAGTTACTGGCGAAAGAAAAGTATTTTCAAAATAACTGATAACCCCTCAATCTATTCCGATTTAACCTTTATTGCCCAATAAAATTAATTTTCCATTATAGTCCCCCGCATGTAATTAAATTTTGCATACAATATTTTTGTGTGGACAGACTCTCAAGCAGAATTTCAGGACGACTAATAACTAATAACTACAAATAAAAAATGAAAATAGAATTAATTTTTTATAGATTGCTTTAATGTTGTAGATATAAAATTGTTCGTTTCATCGTTATTCTAGAAAATTTTCTGTTTTTCATCGTGCCACGACTATATACCCCTCTCTCTAAAAACATGCAAAAGGGCCTTAAGTGTCAAATCAATAAGTAACTGGTAAAACTTTAATTTATAGAGAAGGCATGGACTAGATGATAATAAAGCATACATTTGTCCCAAGTCACTTTCCTGGAAAGTACGGGTCACAAACACAAGAAATAAATAAATATTATGTTGTATATAGATGTGTATATATTTGTATGTATATGTGCATCCCTAAGGATTTAATTTAACTGGAAGTCCGTGCGATTCGCCGTCGGAGAAACTGTACGGAGTTCCCTTCGCTCCGAATTTTCTGGTGAGTTCCCGATCTCGGACTGTGTTTTTTTTTTAATTTATCGGATTTTTTTCGTATTGCTGTTTGGATGCGAAGAAAGTTTTTGTATTGCCCGGAAAAGTTGATATTTGGGTTGTTCTCTGATTCCAGTTTCGAAATCAATACTCGGACCTCTTTTTCTGGTTCTATAGGGATGATTTTCTAGATAATGGAACTCTGCATCCGATCCTTTTCTCCCGCACGATTCATTTCCCGTTTTCGATTTCGATTTTGATTGTTAGGGTCTCAAGTGAAAGTTAAGCTTTGACGACCTCTGGAATTGTGGTACGAGTGACTGGAAGATCTGATTTTGTTGGCAGTGTAAACTAATGGGGAAAGGGGGTGAAGATTCCGGGAAAAGGGAGAGTTACAGTTCTAAGCCCTTGAAATCAGATGCGTTTCCTGCTTGGGCTAAAGATGTTCGTGAATGCGAAAAGAAATTCGGTGTTAGCCGCGAAAAGGGTTTATTGACGGATGAAGTGGAGAAGCGTCGACAGATCTATGGATTGAATGAATTAGAGAAGCCCGAAGGAACATCTATTTTCAAGCTGGTTTTGGAACAGTTTAACGACACATTGGTCCGGATTCTATTGGCGGCGGCTATTATATCCTTTGTCTTGGCTTTGTATGATGGCGAGGAAGGAGGTGAGGTGGGGATCACTGCTTTCGTGGAGCCACTCGTGATTTTCTTGATATTGATTGTTAACGCCATCGTGGGGATTTGGCAAGAAAGCAATGCCGAGAAGGCATTGGAGGCTTTGAAGGAAATACAATCTGAGCAGGCATCTGTGATTCGTGACAGGAAGAAAGTATCTAACTTGCCTGCGAAAGAGCTTGTTCCCGGTGATATTGTCGAGTTGAGAGTTGGTGATAAAGTGCCTGCTGATATGCGTGTACTGGCATTGATCAGTTCCACGCTTAGAGTCGAGCAGGGGTCCTTGACTGGAGAGAGTGAGGCAGTGAGCAAGACCACCAAGCCCGTGGATGAGAATACCGATATTCAGGGTAAGAAATGTATGGTGTTTGCGGGTACCACCGTTGTGAACGGGAACTGCATATGCTTAGTTACGGAAACTGGGATGAATACCGAGATAGGAAGGGTGCATTCCCAGATCCAGGAAGCCGCACAAAGTGAGGAAGACACCCCTCTGAAGAAAAAACTGAACGAATTTGGCGAGGTTCTAACCATGATCATTGGGGTAATTTGTGCCTTGGTTTGGCTTATCAATGTCAAATACTTTCTTTCCTGGGAGTACATTGATGGCTGGCCCAGAAACTTTAAGTTCTCTTTCGAGAAGTGCACATATTACTTCGAGATTGCTGTAGCATTGGCAGTTGCCGCAATCCCAGAAGGACTGCCAGCAGTTATTACCACATGCTTGGCCCTTGGCACACGGAAGATGGCTCAGAAGAATGCTCTCGTTAGGAAGTTGCCCAGTGTCGAGACCCTTGGCTGCACGACCGTGATATGTTCTGATAAAACCGGAACATTGACAACCAATCAGATGGCTGTTTCAAAGCTTGTTGCTTTGGGTTCCAGAGTTGGCACCCTTAGGTCTTTCAATGTGGAAGGGACAACATATGATCCTCAAGATGGGAAGATTGAAGATTGGCCAACGGGTCGAATGGATGCAAATCTCCACATGATTGCCAAAATTGCTGCCATTTGCAATGATGCTGGTGTCGAGCAAACTGGACATCACTATGTGGCAACTGGCATGCCTACGGAGGCAGCCCTGAAGGTAAAGTAGCCCGCTTTCTCTATCTTTACTACATGAACCGGTCTGTGCATGAGATTGATTCTTCAAATTGTTTACCTTATCAGTGATTAAAGTTATAGCTTGCATCCTTTGTTGATGCTATCTGTTTTCCTGAGCAGGTGTTGGTTGAGAAAATGGGATTTCCTGAAGGATTGAACAAGGCATCATCTCTGGCTGATGGAGATGTTTTGCGTAAGTGAACCTACTACCCTTTTTCTGTCTTTTGTTTTCTCTTGTTTTATTGGGGCAAAGTTCCTTATTTTTACTTTATTTGATATCGCAAAAGGTTGTTGCCGTTTATGGAGTGAACTAGAGCAAAGGATTGCTACTCTAGAATTTGATCGTGACCGGAAATCAATGGGAGTTATTGTCAATTCCAGCTCCGGCAAAAAACTGCTACTGGTCAAGGTTTGTTTCTCTTTATCTGTTGAGACTGTCAAAGTTTGTGTGTTCTACTCTTAAACCTTTCACGTCTATTTACGTCTCATGGTCAGTCATTTGAACTTTTCCCCTCTTATTTTCAATATCTTAGAGAAGAGTTTTGACATTTTGCAGGGTGCTGTAGAAAACGTACTTGAAAGGAGTACACATATTCAGTTACTTGACGGCTCCATTGAAGAACTAGATCAGTACTCAAAGGATCTTATTTTACAAAATCTACACGAAATGTCTACGAGTGCACTACGATGTCTTGGATTTGCATACAAGGATGTTCCATCTGAGTTCGCCACTTATGATGGGAGTGAAGACCACCCTGCTCACCAGCTTCTCCTTAACCCATCTAACTATGCTTCTATAGAGACTGATCTCGTATTCGTCGGATTAGTTGGTTTGAGGGTAAGTTTCATCCTGTGAAATCTTTGTAAGTTCCTCCTTTCTTGCATTCTGATGATGGTTTTTGCTATGAATTTTGCAATAAATTGAAGGATCCTCCTAGGAAAGAGGTACGCCAAGCGATTGCTGACTGCAGAACAGCTGGAATCCGTGTTATGGTCATTACCGGGGATAACAAGAGCACAGCAGAAGCAATTTGCCGTGAAATTGGTGTGTTTGAAGCAGATGAAGATATCTCAACCACAAGCTTGACCGGGAAAGAATTCATGGAGCTTAAGGACCAAAAGAATCATCTAAGACAGTCTGGAGGGCTTCTGTTCTCAAGGGCTGAACCTAAGCATAAACAAGAAATCGTTAGATTGCTCAAAGAAGATGGAGAAGTGGTCGCCATGACTGGAGATGGTGTTAATGATGCCCCCGCCCTGAAGTTGGCCGATATTGGTGTAGCTATGGGCATTGCCGGTACTGAGGTATATTACTCCGATTTCTTTCTTTATGCATTGACAGGAGATTTTGCCGATATCAGTTTTCTGAAGCTGTAGCTTTCGGTCCACCTCACATTCAGGTTGCAAAAGAGGCCTCAGACATGGTCCTAGCAGACGATAACTTCAGCACTATTGTTGCAGCTGTCGGTGAAGGCAGGTCCATCTACAACAACATGAAGGCCTTCATCCGGTGAGTTTCTCTTCCATTTCTGCTTTCAGGATTCATTTGTAAATGTTCGTACAGTGACTTCTTGGTGATCCTCATCAATTGGCATATGGTTGAAGGTACATGATCTCTTCCAACATCGGTGAAGTTGCCTCAATATTCTTGACAGCTGCCCTCGGGATTCCCGAAGGCATGATCCCGGTTCAGCTTCTGTGGGTGAATCTTGTAACAGATGGTCCTCCAGCCACAGCTCTGGGATTCAACCCTCCAGACAAAGACATCATGAAGAAACCACCTCGTAGAAGCGACGACTCCCTCATCACCCCCTGGATCCTTTTCCGCTACCTGGTAACTCCCCACTCCCAAAACAATCGTCATTCTCCCTTTATCGTCGTCATCATTAGTCTGTGCTCGTCTGACTCTCCAGCCGCGGTTTCACATCACAGGTGATTGGTACATATGTCGGTGTTGCTACCGTCGGAGTGTTCATCATATGGTACACCCACAACTCGTTCATGGGCATCGACTTGAGCCGAGATGGCCACAGCCTCGTCACCTACACCCAGCTCGCGAACTGGGGCCAATGCCCGTCATGGGAAGGCTTCAAAGTCTCTCCTTTCTCAGCCGGATCCCAGACATTCTCGTTCGACTCAAACCCGTGCGAATACTTCCAACAGGGTAAAATCAAGGCATCCACTCTGTCCCTCTCGGTCTTGGTGGCCATTGAGATGTTCAATTCGCTAAACGCGCTCTCAGAAGACGGAAGCCTCTTGACGATGCCGCCATGGGTGAACCCTTGGCTGCTCCTGGCAATGTCAGTGTCCTTTGGGCTCCACTTCTTGATACTCTACGTTCCATTCTTGGCTCAGGTCTTTGGGATTGTGCCGTTGAGCTTAAACGAGTGGCTTCTGGTTTTGGCGGTGTCGCTTCCAGTGATTCTGATCGATGAGGTTCTGAAATTCGTCGGGCGACATACGAGCAGCCTCCGTCACTCTGCTCGGACCGCTAAGCAGAAGGAAGAGTAAGGAGTCGGACTCTCTGATGCCGAAGTAGACGGAGTAACGCTGATACAATTTTATTAGAAACAATTTCATTTATTACATGACATTTTCTCTGTCTAGATTTTATTTTATTTTTTACCATTTCCAGACAAGTGACTTCCGTTGCTCTTCTTGCTATGTAACTCCTTTTGTTCTCTGGTTTAAAAATACATTTTTGTTGCTGATGACAACCTCTTCGTATGATGGTGCAACCAGTCTGTCTGTTTTTATGAAATTTTCGGACAAGAACATGAATGAAGTTCTGAATCTAAATTGATTTATATGATTTGACTTCAGAATCATATATTATCAAAAGCTTATAACACGTATCTGAAACACAGCTAATCCAGAAACAAGGAGTTCCAAAATCTAGAAACCCTAATTACAAACCCGACATCGACATACGACAGGACACCACTAATCCTACAAAACATCAGCCGCCGTCACCTCCACACCCAACACCAGGGAGGCCCGACGAACCTAACCGCCGAAGCCGTAGAGGGTCCTGCCCTGCCTCTTCAGGGCGTAGACGACATCCATGGCGGTGACCGTCTTCCTCCTGGCGTGCTCGGTGTACGTGACAGCGTCTCTGATAACGTTCTCGAGGAAGATCTTCAGGACCCCTCTGGTCTCCTCGTAGATCAGACCACTTATGCGCTTCACTCCTCCTCTCCGAGCCAGCCGCCTTATCGCCGGCTTCGTGATCCCTTGGATGTTGTCCCTCAGCACCTTCCTGTGCCTCTTCGCTCCTCCCTTTCCCAGCCCCTTCCCTCCCTTTCCTCTTCCCGACATTTTCACGGAGATATTTGAATTTTCTCAGGCACCAAACAAAGGTCTTATCGTTTTTTTTTTTTTTGGAATATAGAGTTCTCTGCCCATGACTGGATTTGGGAGGCGACGCTTTATAGAAATGATGCACAAATACTACCGTTGGATCTTATTCCGCATCCAACGGTTAACACGTGCGATCCTAATGAAAGCTCTTGGATCAGAGTAGTAACGTTCGTTGATTCCTTTCTTATCGACGGCTGTAAAGGTACCAGTTGAAAAAAACACAGTTGCCCCTAACTTCAATGTCGGGCCAGGCTTAGGCCCACATCAATTAATTTTATCATTTAGAAATGGACCAAATTATTTGGGCCTATAACAAATCATGTTAGGCGTACAATAATTAATGAATATTAAATTAAATTAGTTTTAACATTAGTGGCTGTAGTTTAGTGGTAAGAATTCCACGTTGTGGCCGTGGAGACCTGGGCTCGAATCCCAGCAGCCACACAATTAGAACTTTTTATTATTTTTATTAATTCTATTGGCAAAAAAGCATGGTTGAATTACAAACCCTTTCTTTAATCTTTATTGAATTCCCTGTGGTGTAATTATAACCTTATTACACACCCAAAAGAAAAACCTTCAAGTTTCCTGACGCCTATATATTTGATGAACTTTAAAAAGTTTTATTGCAAATAATTCGACTTCATTTGTACAAAGAACGTATTTTGCATGAGATTTCATGCAAATCAACGTGACTCGAAGGGTTCTCCCATTGCACGAGCTCTTTAACCCTCTCTTCGATCTCTCTCATCTCCTTCGTCATATTCTCCATGCAAAACCCTAACGCACCCAAACTCAGCACCACCTCGCTCTTGTCAACGACCTCCACCTCATCTTCCTCACTATCATGCAATGTTATTACATCGGCGGAATGCTGGAGATACGATTCTACCACCTTCTCCTGCTCGCTCTTGGAGCCTTCAACCCTTGAAAAACTAGGGCTTTTGCTCTTCCCCATCTCTATGTCCCAAGAGACATCGTTCTTTACGAGCGCCTTCTCCAGTGCCTTCAACGACTTCAGGAGCGTGATCTCCTCGAAAGATTTGGCGACAGCACCAATGGATTCTGTCAGATTCTCGAGGTCTTCATCCACTTTGTTCAGAACCTCTTTGCACAGAGCCTTGTTCGTTTCTTCGTCTCCGAGAAACCCTATTGCGTGGGCGCTGAATTGCAGCAGGTCAGCCATTTTAGAGAGCGAGCCGTGTAACTTGTCGTAGCAAGAACCGTTGAAAGGTAAGAACCAGAAACTCGGCTCGGCTTGGGCTTCTTGAACGAACTTGTTGAGATCAATCAGATGTGTTTTCAGCTTCTTCTGGCTCTCGATTATGTCAGAGCTGCTAGCTTTTGCCCCGGACAACCTTGCACACTCGTGTAACGAGTGGAAGCTTCTAGAAAGCGTGAGTTTCGCGAGAGTTGAACCTCTTGTTGGCTGCAAGACGAGCTCAACCATGAGTGAACACGACAACCCGATAAAAGTCTCGACGATTCTCGCGATGGCGAACTCGCTGGGTGCACCGAAGTTCCTTCTTCCGAGAATCAGGACGGCTCCGATTGCTGCCGAGATCGCCCCGGCTTGCCCGTACATCCTGCTCTTGCCCAAGAAGCTCGAGAAGACGAACCAGGGAAGCAACGACAAGAACCTTATGGGCAAAAACCTCTCGAAGACAAAACATCCCATGACCCCGTATACTGTCCCTATCACTGTCCCTTGTGCTTTAACGTTCGCCACCTTGAACGTTGCTTCTCTCGCAGCAGCAAAGCTAATCGCAACAGGCAAACCAGCCCAGTAACCGTTTGGTTTACTGTACATGGAACCGAACAGAACCGCCAATCCTAAAGATAGCGATAGTTTAATCGCCGGCATTATCCTCTTGCTGTTCAAAGCGCTTCTCCAGTGTATACTGAACCGACTTTTCTCCTCTTTCGAAGAAACTTCAGGTTTCTTATCCTTACTGTTATCTGGATTCGCCATTGATATGTTCTCGAGAAGCTTCATACAGAACAAGAAGAAGTAAAAGGGCAAATCTTGATGCATGCCCGGGAATTCTTGAAGTGTTTGGAAGCACCCGGCGGCGCTGTCTGGATCGGATTCCGGATTTACTGACGGCTGCAGAGAGTTATTGGCTCGTTTGATGGCGAGAGTGACGCCTTCTTGTATCTTTGTCAAGCCATCTTTTACTTCTCCGGAGAGTAATGTCGCCGGAAAAGAATATGTGTTGGTTAAAGCCATTTCCATTCCTCTCAGCGCAATTTCCATGCTTCGTAGTTTGTCTCCCGTGTTCTCTTCCAAGTGTTGTGATCTCCACAGTTTGAATGGAAGCCTCTCCCATTTCATGCTTGGCTGTCACAGTTAATGAACAGATCTATTGTTAGATATATTCTGACACATGTATTTGTCGTAAAAACACGCGTATATATTTACATGAATGTGTGTGTGTGTGTGTATATACGTCTTATGCATGGAAAAATGAAGAGATACATAAGATGATAATTACTTGGTAGCGTTTGATGGCTTGATAAAGCCTGGAGGAAGAGCGAGCCAATAATCTCGCCTGTGAGACGGACGCGGTTGCTGACGTGGCATCCTCAGCACAAAAGGCGTTTGTATATAGCTTTAGCCTGTCCGATATGTTTTGGGCAATCCCTTTGCAGCTTTGCTTCACCTGTCGATTAATAGAAACCCCACGATGAGAAATATTTATTTATAATCTTAATTATTTTTAACACGAGAGAATATTGCACCGTAGCTAACTATGCGTTGATTCTGCGGAATATATATATATATATATATATAGATTATACATATATTCTTAAGAAAGGGAATCATATATTTGTGGTTTGTGGCCATAGAACTTGCTCGGCGGAATTAAAATATCGTCTGAGAATATATCTGTGGTGGTTGATGACGTAAAAGGCATGCATGTTTATATATATTTACAATTATATTGGAACAAAGTTTGCGATACATCTAATTACCCACGCCAATATGTCGTGTCTGACTGTGTTACCACTCTACGCCCATAACTAATATATAACATGCAGAATTATTCTCACAAAACAAAACATGCAGAATTATCGACAAACGAAGTATGCCTTGTTTTACTTATTCCGTACGTACAACAGTTTATTTTTCATTTCCAATTAGTAGCTAAGTTATTTTAAACATTATATATATATATATATATAACGTCTTGTTATTGAATATTTACAAATGAAAGCCGTTGTGAAATTAGATATGCGTGAACATGATGCGAGTTTCTTGACATTCAAGAATATGGATAAACGCCATGCAAATATGCGTAAATCAATCCACACAAACGAAAAAAACTGTATATTTATATGTATGCACACACAAGTTGATGTTGGATTCTGTGAATTCAGTAAAAGTTCAGGAAAATAACAGAGAACTGTACTGTATAAAACTATATACGTATATTTCTGTATACGTACCTCGCGAGAAGCCAAGCGAGGATACGGGAGGAGAAGAGCGAGGACGCAGGCGGCGACCCCGACGGCAGTGCTCGCAGCGACTCGAACAGGGTGCATGAAGGGATCCGTCTCAGCTCCTTTGATGTAACCAATGACGTAAGTGATGACGATCTGTCCGAGCGCGATCCGCTTCGCGACCAAGTGAGTTGAGTCGCTCGGCAGAACCACCACCAGCCCGGCGAGCGCCACGGCCACGGCGGTGGTCCCAGCCGAGAGATGGGCGGGACCCCGGACAACCTTGCACACTCGTGTAACGAGTGGAAGCTTCTAGAAAGCGTGAGTTTCGCGAGAGTTGAACCTCTTGTTGGCTGCAAGACGAGCTCAACCATGAGTGAACACGACAACCCGATAAAAGTCTCGACGATTCTCGCGATGGCGAACTCGCTGGGTGCACCGAAGTTCCTTCTTCCGAGAATCAGGACGGCTCCGATTGCTGCCGAGATCGCCCCGGCTTGCCCGTACATCCTGCTCTTGCCCAAGAAGCTCGAGAAGACGAACCAGGGAAGCAACGACAAGAACCTTATGGGCAAAAACCTCTCGAAGACAAAACATCCCCCGCCGAGCGCCACGGCCACGGCGGGGGTCCCAGCCGAGAGATGGGCGGGACCGATGAGCCTGAGGCTGATGAGTGCGGGGCCCACGCTCTGGCACGTGGCGTAGAGGGCGAGCCAGCAGCCGCGGAGGGTGTCACCGAGCGTGGCGTCGGTGATGATGAGTATGACGGTGACGTATGAGAAAGCAGGGAATGCCACGTGGCGGAGGAGCCAGTCCGGGCCGTAGAGGGTCGCGGCCCCGACGATGGTGCAAGCTAAGGCCGTCCTGAAGGCCGAGGCCAGACACGTGCGCCACATTGCTCTGGCTCGCTCCGTCATGTGCATTTTCGTCCGCATATGTATGTGTTTACGCACGTGCCTGTGTATACACAGCAAGATTTAAAAAAAAAAAACTCAAACTCTGAAGCTTGGGACAAAACCTAAGAGAAGATGGGAGAAAAGCTTAGATTTGGGAGTATGTTTGGTTGTTGTGTAGTGAAATGGAAGAGAATGGAATATGGAATCATGGGAAGTGACAATGGGGGATTTATAAATATGGAGAAGGGATACACAAGTTGAGTGGGTGCTTAAGTGGCACGTGGGGGCAGACCAAGTGGGTTCCACGTGGGGAAACTGATGGGTGGGTTATGATGTAATAAATTAAATGAAAATAAGTTTATATCGACCGCATATACACGTGTGAGATAAAAATCTCTTGTGTATGTATTGTATTTGTATGTATATGCGGGTGCTTCAAAGAATCTATAGATGTGTATATATATGTGCGTCAGGCCGTTAAACTAAAATATGTAAGACGATGAATATTATACTTGACATGAATATAATTATATCTAATATCTCCAATCACGTTTCTCAAACAATGGAATTTTAAATAATTCTTCTCGAATCTATTTAAATCCTCTTCGTCATGGCATTATTCTTATACATATATATCCCCCATTTTATTTTGTAAATAGTTTAGCCTTTATTTCAACACGTTGATTATATGTCTGATATCATTTCGACGTATATTTTAACAAAGTGATTACTCCTATAATCGACTACCAGGAAAATGGATCATTTAAATTACTTGTATAATCAACATGTAGATTTGGAATATGAAAACATTAAAAAAAGCACTGTAATTAGTGAAACACAGTAATGGTGGTATACATCCATTTTCATTTATTTTTAGGCGAAAAATTTGCTATTTACTGTTCGAATAGATTTGGAATATGAAAATTCAGATATATGGAATACGTACGGATGGATATTCGTGGCTGTCCAAAAATAAATTTACAGCTAATAAAAAAAAAGGTAGGTACCAAACGGCTGTATGACGGCGAAGACGCGGTCAATGGGGCGAAAAAGCATACTAAAATTCAAATCCGTACAGCATAAAATTTTCCCGAAATTTCAAAAAATAAAATAAAATAAAATAACTTTGCGAAAATGTTTTGGCTTCGGTCAACGTCACGAGAGACGTACTTAAATTTCCCTGTCGGAAAAACTAAACAGATAAATTTCCCTATCCGTCATTTTTTTTTTTAAAGTAAGATATCCAGAAAAAAGAAATATACAGCTAGCATTTTATTTTATACGGTATTAAGTCAAATATAACGTGACATCGGTCTTGTATAAATTTCATACTTAATTTTAATATTTTTCAGAAAAATTTATATTACCGATATCAACAAGTAAATATATAATTAGTGATTGTTAAGAATTTTTTTATTAATGTTAATATCTTATTGAAAAGTGTTTTTTGAAAAAACTAAACGAAATACTTATAGGTAAATTTAGAGCAGCAAATAATAGCGTAGGAAAACGTTACAATTATATTACAACAAATCTACGTTATAGCTTGTAATATTGTAACGCATCACAACTTGCCAAGACACTGCACTTAACTACTATTAATTAAATGTAAAAACAGAGGTATTTAACTTTTCATAGACATAAATTTATATCTATATACAAATTTAAACCGTCCAAATTAACACATGAAGCAAATTAAGGAAGTCTTCCTAAAAAGCGATATACATTAGCTTTCGCCGCCTTCAAATCCCTCACCAAATCTCTTTGTCCATTCAAGTAAATACTATATATATATATATATCACACCATGCATTGTCCCTTTGTCAATTTACTTTTTATATTATTTATTTTTTCTTATACAAAAAATTGTATTTTAAACCATCCAACTGGTTACCATAAGGGATAAAGCGACAGCACAAGAAAGTTAAGCTATGTATTCTCGTAGATTTGTTTCGTTTTAATTGGGCTATGTCGTATTCTAGGTTTTTTTTTCCAATGTCATGTTTTATGGACATCCAGTAACAACATTTAGAAAGAAAACCGCCCTTTATCCTCAAAAGCTTAAAAAATATACACTATTTTATTTCATGTATATACTATATAGTATTATTTAATGTAAGTGTTATACAACTATATTATATATATTATATACTAGCTCGGCTTATCAAGAAAGCCGAAAAAGCGCAGGCAATTGGCGGAAATAAATTGAAACCTAATTAATAGAAAAGCAAAGAGACAGAAAAGGCAGGATAAAGTATTGTCTCGCAAATCAAATAAACCAATAAATAAATGATGTCAGCTAATTAAATAACAAATCACAACGGATTTTTTTTTTATTGCAATAAATCCTTTTTTTTACAAAGTGGGTTTTCTCTAGATTTCCACTTACGACGATGTTATTCTTGGTCCTAATTGTACTGAAATTTACTTGGATTATCTTTATTCCTTGAGGAGGAGGAAGGGTCAAGTGGGGAGTTGCGAATCCTTATTTGAAATTTGGTTAGTGCATTTAGTTCGTTAAAGCAAACTAATTTTAAATAAATATCCCCTTGTATTCATTTAAATATTGTATAAAAATAAATATACACATAGCAGTCTCATCTCTTTTTTATTTTTAGTGATTATCCAAGTTTGAATAGATATATTAACTCATACATTTTTTTATATGTATTATTTTCAGTGATTATCCAAGTTTGGATAGATATATTAACTCATAAAAAAAAATTATATATGCATGGTAGTCGGCATATATTTTTTTCCTATCGATTCCTTGAAAATGTTTGGTATGAAATTCATATGTATAATTTGGTTTATTCACACGCGCATACATGCGTGCACGTACGTAATTCCGTCTCATATTTATTTGCAACGGAATATCTTCTGCATGAATTTATGTATGCTGATTAATTTAAATCACAAAGTTTCTATTCTTTACGTGCCAAATAAATTATCTAGTTTAATATGTTAAATTGTTGATTATGTGATTTTATTATCGTAAAATAAAACTATATGTATCGGGATGGAATCAATAACAAATTTATCACATATAAATGTACAGACATACGAAACACACTATATATAATTAGAAAGCAAAACAAACGCATGCATGAAGTTTTTACATTCACATAAAAAAGAAAACGCAATAGAGATTAGACACCGAATGATATATTACATCATGGTAACATGGAAACTGCTGTTAGAAATGGAGGGTCCCCAGGTGGAAAGTCTAGTGGATGCACTTAGAATATTCCAAGTTGCCACTAGGAAACTATAGTCAATAAGTTCAATATCACCGACGACCAAAAAAAATCAGAAATTACAAACAAAAGATTGTAGATTATTAAAAAATACATTTAATTAGAGATAATATCTAAATCGTTGATGAACTCCCTTTTTTTTACCTTTGTAACGAGTGATGTGAAACAGAAGTCAAGAGGGTAATTAACATTCGGGATAGAGGGGGTCTAAATGATAAAATCGTTAAGTAAGGGGTGAATTTGGGAGAAAACAAAAACAATAGCATATTATAAAATGATAATGGAGCGTGACAGGATTTCGGGTGATAGGCTATCAAGAGAGAGAGAGAGGTTTCAGAAATTGCTGATGTCAGCAGCAGGAGGAGTCCCGAGTCCCCATCTGTTCCGCATCCGAAAGGTCAGCTTACGTCACACAACATCCCCCTGAATTTAATAATTAAGCAAAAAAAATGGAATCTTATAAATAAATCGATATCATAAATATATATATAATATTGTGGATTTCCTTTTTTTTTTTTTTTGTAAAAGTGGGATTTGAGATTTGGATTTTTTTTTTCGTGGAAAAGAAGGTGGAGGGAGCATTTTGCATGCGGTCGCGCTGCAATTCTTTTAGGACATCAGGAAACAGGGAGACCGTATGACGTACTTTGCAGTACCTACCCACAATGCCCACTTGGATCCTCTATTTTTTGTTAGGTTCTTTTCTATTTTATTTTCTTATAACAATTTTATATTTCAAAAATTAAATCAAGTTTTTGTTCTGAAATTAAAACAAAAAACAAAAAACTAAAAATGAAAGAAAAAAAAAACTGTGAAAAATAATTCCATGAGAAAATAGAAAATGATAGAAATTTGTAATCAAGAAAATCTGATTTCATTGATTACAAAAAATACCATTTTGAATTTTTTAATTTAAAAACAAAATCCGAACTAATAAAATCTCTATTTTTTTTACGTCTGGGTTTTGAATCTTAATCATAAGTAGTATATATAAATAATCACTTTTATATATTAAAAAATAAACACTAAATTCCCTTTGATTTTTTTACAATAATTTTTTTTTTATGATATGTATATATAATCTCAGTATTGTCAATAAATTGGAAGAATGGTGAACAACTTAGATTGACCGTCCCCTAAAATATATATTAATCATGGAATTTCCTTAATTAGATTAAAAGACAAGAATAGATATATAGCACTTAAGTAAACACCAAACAGCTACCACAAACTTAAAATATTTTGAATGACTAATTGCCCCGTAAATCAACAAACTTAAATCATTAAGTATTTCGGTTGGATTCAGTTTAATAAAAACAAATATTTATTTGATTTTTAAAAAATTGTATATTCAAACTCATATCTTTCAATCTTAAAAATTACATACAGCCAGATTTTTTTATATAGAATTCAATTTATATAGTAATGTAACATGTTTGATTAGGCTTTGTACATTTAAAAGAAATGAGCAGATGCCAGATGACTTACAGATTTTTTTTTTGTCCTCTTTCGGAGTAAATGCTTTTATTTGGTTGGTTCTTTATAAAATTTCATTGAATTAATTCGATGGGCACCAATATCATAGAGGACACGTCCCCATCCCAATCATGACTTATAAGATTTTTTTCTCAATCTTTGAGATGTTGGTTTCGACGCAGACTACCCTCTCCCTTTCATCTAAATAAGATTTATTTTTTTATAAAAAAAAGAGATAGAAAAATGATGTAATAATATTGGTCCATAACTATTGTATTTGGTATTATTATTATTTTTTGGTATTATTGTTATTGTTATTGTTATTATTATTATTTAGTGGGAGAAATCTTGGTGGGTAGCAAAACTTTTTAAGAAGTGCAGTATGATCTCAAAGTTTTATTTTCTGGTTAGGTAAAGATGAGAACATATCATAAATGTGTCTATATGTGTTTTATATAATACGCATATATGTTCACACACACATACAAACACTTTTGTTGAATGTTCAAAAACCGAATAATCTTTAATGATCTGATTAGATTTTGTTAACTAATCTAATCTAATCTTTAAATATCAAAAGAAACAAAATTTTCTACAAAGCTGATGCATGGCCTAACGTTTTTTTCACATCGTTAAAATATCATTTAAATCAAAGATGCTGTTTATATATGTGTGACTGTGATGAATATAAATATTAAACTGAAAAAAAAATATAATAAAAAACAAATACTAATTTAATTATCTATTAATTAATGTAATTTTAATGCTCATCATCAATATATAAGACCTCATATAAAGCAAAAATCGAAATACATCCAAAAAGTCACAAAAGCAAGCTCTCGGACTTGGTATGCATTGCATCTGCATATATTTATGAATATGTAGAGATAAAACACTTGCTTGTCATAAAAGTCAAATTTATCAACTGCGACGGATAATGTACGGACACAAATTTAATACAATGGATATGGACATATATATATGTATATCTGCTTATCCATGTAATTGTTAGAATTTTGACTTGAATTTTGTGTTCTTGTTTTCCTAAATGGATAACAGCCAACATTTACCATTTATATATACAGCATATACTACACTTTCCTTAATATTATTTTAAATTAAAATTGACGAGTTCGTAAATTGAATAAAGTTTATCACGGTCTTTCAAATTAATAATTTAATACTCGTCAATTGCATTTTGTATAGAAATATTTGACGAGATCCCGAAATTTTTTGGACGTTAAGAAGCTTTGAAGCCATTAAATTGGAAATGATTAATAAATTTTAAAATTTAATTGGAAATCGGACAAATTAATGAGAAATAAGCACACTACTATATCAATATATTTCCAAAATAACATGAAAGGGATCTTGCGACTCTCTTACCATGTGCTTCCAAATAGCAACGAAGAAGCACGCGTAGTTTTACAGACACGAAAGAGAACTTCATGGCGTTTTCCTGCGAAACAGAAAATAACATGGGCCCAGTTGCGTAACGTCTGGGCTCAGAACAAGGCTTTAAAAGCCCATTTTATAAAATACAACGGCCCATAATACCAATAGTAATTTTACAAAACCCGGGAAAAAAAAACTCAAAATATAATACAAGATATGCGGGTTTTTTAAAATAGAAAAATTGTGCTAATATTTTGTATACATGTCTTAAGTTCCGTATGCGTGTATGTATAATACTATAATGTGTATCCAAGTATTAAGTTTAAGGGGCGAGGGTTCCTTTATTGCATAGAAACATAAGGCTCCATATGAAAAGCTGTAGGGATCGGACATTGCAATTAATCTGTCAAGGAATCAGATTCCCCACATCAGCTACGCTCTCTTTTCTTCCTTGTCATTTTCTTTTTCTCAACACTTTATTTTTTTTTTAATCAAAATGCAATAAAACAATTTATACATAACTATTATCATTAAAACGCGAACAGTATAAAAAAATTTATCATACATATATATAGATATATAGATAACTATGCGCCGTTAGATATGGCAAATGGTTATAAAACCATGACAATTATATCAGGGTCGTCTTTTAGCAAGTGCACTGGTGCCTTTGAATAAGGTCCTATTAATTTGGAGGCTCCACTTTTTTAAAAATAAATATTATCATTAATCATAAATAATTATAAAAATAAAATATCTCTTATAATTTAACATTAAATTTTGTGAAATTATTATTCTAACAATTTTTTAGGTATAATTACGGTATATAATTATTATAGAATAAATAAATAAATATACTATAAAAATTAATTAGATTATAAAATTTAATTTTTCTAGTTTATTATTAATACAAATTCAACATTAAATTGAATTTTTAAATTGATTTCAAAATTCCTATATTTTAATAAGAAATTAATCATTTTATTTTAAAAATTGAAAATAGTTTGTATTTATGAATCCTAATTTATGGATTTCCTTTATAAATTAATATTATTATCATTAATACATAAAAACATTACAAAATTTATTGATGATAATTACATATTTTTTTTCGAAATTAATAATTTTTCGAAATCATTTTATAAATTAGAATTCGTAACCTTGACCACATCTTCTGTATAAGCAAATATCTAGACCGGAAAGCAAATGTTTTTCCCTTGGTTTTTATTAGATATATATATATATATATATATATATGATTATATTTAGAATCAATAACACACTAAACTATTCAAAATTCATTGACTAATTAAATTTAATTGGTTGTCCAAAAGCGGTATAGTTCCAACCTCACCACAACACCACTGTTTATAAACATAGTGAAAACGGGCCAAACTAAAGATCTAGATAACTTAGTAAATAAATCATTGAAAATAAAAAAAAAAATATATATAGCCATATATATATATATATTGTTATTGTATAATGCATTGAACGATGCGAATTAAAGCGCGCTCGATAACGCGAAATATCTGTAACCATTATCTTCCACAAGGCGTCTTGGAAAATTACGCGCATGAAACGTTGCGATTTTCTGGTTGGGAAGGAAAGTTGCAGAATTATTTGAATCTCAAGTGGGGGATTTATCAGATTTAAAGGGCCAAAAAGCAGCAAAGAAACGACAACAACATGTACGTGATGATTGACTGGGTTGCATGGAAAGGGTTGATGACTTCATGCATGAACGTCAATATAGTAATATCGCATAATAAGGCGATTATTATTATTATTATTATTGCGTCACCAATATCTTATAGACGAAGAAACTTCCGTCACTCAAACCCTAAAGAGAGAATATTATATACACTGGAGAGTGATAATGATATAAAGAAAAAGCACACACACACACATATATATATATATATATATATATAAGAAAACAAGCAAAATTCCTTGAAATTGCGGAAAAGAAAGAATAATTCGACTTTATCTTTCTTCACCTCTACCATCGTCTTCTCTGCACAGCTCTCTTCTCTCTTTCCTTGTTGGTTTTGTGCCCTTTTCATTCCTATTCGATTCTCCACCATTTCTCTTAATTTCGAGTTTCTTCCCCTAAAGATCCATCCAACTTTATTAAAGAAGGAAGAACAAAAAAAAAAAAAAAAGAGAGAGAGAAGAAGAACAATGGGTTTCTCATCGATCTCGAGCTTTATAGATCCACCCAATTGGCCACAGCCACAGGTTTACAAATCTCCTCCTTCGAATTCCATCTTCTTTTCTGTTTCCTCTTAAATTCTATATTGATTTTTTGATTCGTATATTAATAATTTTGGTTCACCGGCAAAAGTTATTCGTATTCTCTCGTCTCCTTCATCTTTAACCCTTTTCTTTCTTCTGACACTCAGCTTACCAAATGTTAGTCTTTTCTTGCTTTGTAACCGCACCCACATAGAGTATATATGCATGGTGTTCTTGAAAATCCCAAACACATGTGTAATTAATCACACCTCATGTAAAGTTTATCTTTTTCCATAAATTTCGTAGTGCGTGAAATCCATTGTGCGTTTTTTGTATTGATTTTAATTTGAGATATATATGATTCGTACTTTGTTTTTCACCAAAAATATATTTGAAGAGAGTTTACAGAAATTATATTAGCGTGATTGTGAACGTCCGAAATCGAAAAAAAAAATAATTAAAATCTTTTGTTAAATTTTTTTTCTTTTGCTGCAGACGAATTCCAGTCAACATAATCAGCAACAAGGAACTGGAAGTGTGATTAATGGTCATGAAGCGCTCTCCCACCAGATCTCTCCTCTCCCCACAAACCCTAACCCCACCCACCATCATGGTGGAGGTGCCTCGGCGAGGATCGGCGGCGGTTCCACGGAGGAGCGAGCTAGGGTTTCTAAGCTCCCTCAGCCCGACGGCCCCTTGAACTGCCCTCGCTGCGACTCCACAAACACCAAGTTCTGTTACTACAACAACTACAACCTCTCTCAGCCTCGTCACTTCTGCAAGGCCTGTCGCCGTTACTGGACACGTGGCGGAGCCTTGAGGAACGTCCCCGTCGGCGGCGGATGCCGGAGGAACAAGAAGGGCAAAACCGGAAACACAAATAAGTCTTCCGCTTCGAGCAGTAATAATCAGAACAAGCAGACAGCCACTGCCCAGTTGCAGACAAATAGTCAGTTTTCGTTTTTGTCCACTTTGCAGAATCTTAGTCAGCTTGGGAATATCGGCCTGAACTTAGCCTCCATTAACGGCAACAACCAAGCTCACTTCGGTTTACCAAACAACAGCAGCGGTAACAGTAGAAGTTTAATGAATGAACATGGGTTTCTTCATGTCGGAATCGGAGCTAACAGTACTTCCGGCTTGATGAACAGCAACAACATTAACAATAACCAGAATAATATTCTGACATCCAACCAATTCGCGTTCTTCGATCCGCCAACGTCGGGGTTATACACTTTCCAGAGCGAGGGCAATATGGGAATCAACGTCGTCGGATTATCTTCTTCATCCGCTTCCATGGCGGATTCTAGGGTTTCTCAGATGGCTCCGGTTAAGACGGAAGAGAGTCACTTGATTAATTTGTCCAGACCGGTTCCCGGTTTAACATCACCGGAGAATAATCACTTCAATCAGTACTGGACCGGTTCGGGTTTTTCGGGTTCTTCTTCTAGCGGCCGCCTCTCATGAATCTTGTTTTCTTGGATCATTTTTCTTTTGCAATCGTGATCATGGTGATGAGGATGAAGGGTCGGGATCTGACGCATGCAGAGCGAGATCTAGGAGATGAACGTACTACGAGACAACTATATAATGATCCTTGGAGATTTGTAATTGTCGTCTAATTAGTTTTTTTTTCAGTTTTATTGGTTATAAATCGATACATATGTATCAAGGATCGTATGAAATTGTTAGTGTGGTCTCTGTTTGCTTGAACTTGTGTATCTGTCTGTGTCGCGTAATTATGTATGTGTCTATCTCATTCTTCATCCCCGAGTCTTTATGATAATTTAACTTGTATATAAAATTGCGTATATATATGATGGTGCGTAATTGCTATAGAATCTATGGTAGCGGAAACCCTAACATTACGTAAAATATTGTATTTACATCTAAATTTTGTACGTGGATACAATGAATGAGTATAATTATTTTCCAATTACGTGAATGATAAATGGGGGGATGAAAGACATAAACCGATAAAAAGGAATGTCACGGAAAACAATGCATGCAGAGATTTCCATTCTCTGACCAGACCTAAAGCCATGTTCAAATTTTTATGATGGTCCCACTCTTTGCTTTTTTATTTCTCGGATAATGCGAAACTGTTTGCCTTTTTTTTTTTTGAATTACGTATACATTAAGATAAAGTTTATGTAATATTTACGTCTAGGTTTTACATATATATGTATTTATTATAAAATATAACTATAAATATAATTATTTCGTAAATTAACTGTCGAAAACGGCACCGGGCAGTCAGGTAGTTTCCGTTGTAACTGTCAAGTCCGCCATTAGGGTTCAAAGTTGCGTTTCTAAAAATTGTATATGGCACATTTTATTATTATAAAATATAGGAAATTGTTTCGTTTTAAACGGGGCGTGCCACCGACTACAGCAAACGTCTTGTAGTCCGAACATGAATGTGTTACATGGCGTGCATTTCCTCACCATAGTCTAACTACGTGCCGTTTTATGAAACCAAGCCGGAGTTGCATTCAATTTGGTAAACGAATTTCCGGTACGAGTATCGAATTGCAATTTACCGTAGAAATTTTGTACGAAACTATTTGCTGTTGCTTACTTGATCAATCGAAGAAGACGGCGAAGATGAAGCATGGCGGCGTTGTCGCCTTGCCGGAGCTGATCGGGTGCTGTACTGTTTCCTTCTTCTTCGCATTGTTCATTCACGCGTCTCTATTATTCATTCCCGTCTTCTTCGATTTGTCTCCGCTTCTCCTCCAACTCTTCCCTCAGGTCTCTCTCTCTCTGTATGCGTTCTCAACCTTTGGGTTTGATTTTGGGATATTTATGAGCCATGTATTCGAAGCTATGGTGCTCGTGACGGTATAACCGGTTTGGGTTCTCGCTGCTGGAGACTCGCCGGAGTTACATCCTCAGATCCCGTCTTAGTTTTCTTCGATGTAATCTTCATCTGGTGCATTGTTCGAGAAGGTGATCGCATTTTCCTTCTTGTGATTTTGTGTTCCTGTGATTTTTCTCGTAGGGATCCGTGGTAACTGGATTTTGACTTTCCAGAATGATCCCAATCGATGGAATAATTACCTGAGATTGATTCAAATTCCGGACGCTGCCTCCGTTGAAACAAAGGATCAATTTCTGATTATTAGACCAATGTCTTAGGATACACAATTAGTCATTAGGAGACAAATACCAGGCGGCATATGGAGAATCGGAGATACTCGAGTTCTTGTCAAAGCAACGTAGTCAACTTCATTTTTTTTTGTGAAAAGCGTCACCACATCAAATCTGTTAGGGTTTAGTCGGACCTTATGAATGGCATATCTCCAGGATTTTCACCATATCATCACATTTGATGGCGGTGTTTCCGTTCGGAAATTCCATTGTGTTCCGGAGTGTGTGGTGGAGTTGTGAGATGTGTGATCCCGTTTGACGATAAAAAGGACCGAAGGGCTATGTATTCTCCACCGTTATCGGAATATAAAGTTTGGATTTTGTGGTTGAAACGGTTTTCGACGAGAGCTTTAAAACGAGGAAAGATGTCAAGCACTTGTGATTTCCGTTGTAATGGATAAAACCATGTATAACGAGTGTAATGATCAACAAAAATCACATAGTACTTGAATCCATCAAAGGAGTGAGTCGGGGAACTCCACACATCCGAAAAAATAAACTCAAGAGGGCGAGTGGAGTGCAAAGTAGAAGTGGAGAAAGGTAATTTGTGACTTTTATTGATAGAGCAAGGAGAACATAACACATCTTTATTGGACGTAGAAGACAAGGGAAGAGAAAACTGACGAATGACTCGATTTAAAACCTCGGGTGACGGGTGACCTAACCTAGAATGCCAATCAAGGAGGGTGGTCTTGGTGGACGAAAAAGCTGTGGGATGGGAGGAAGTACGGAGGGAGGTTGGCCACTCATATACACCATCTCTAAGGTGTCCGCTTGTTAGTTGCGCCCCCGTCGCGAGATCCTTCACCTGAAAACAATGGGGAAAGAATTCAATGGAGACTTGGTTAGAAATACATAGTTGATGAACTGAAATAAGGTTTTTATGTAGGCTTGGAACGCAGAGAATGTTGGTTAGTTTAAAGGGATGGGAGGAAGAGGGGAGAGATAAAGAACCCGTGTGGGTGATGGTATGTCCCGAGCCGTCTCCTAGCTCCACATGGTCACCGCCGGAGTAGGGAGAGTGAAGCGACAAGTTGCCGAAGTCGGAGGTGATGTGATGCGACGCTCCAGAATCCAACAGCCACGTCGGAGAAGAGAAGGAGGTCGCAGGCAACGTGGTTGTGTGTGCACGGGGCTGCCAGGGAGCATTCGGCTGTGATGTCGACCCAGAGGACATCGGAGAGCGCAAGAGTTGACAGCGGCGTGCACTGTGGCCGTGTGTCCCACACAACTGGCATTTTCCTTGGTATCCCGTAGGTTTGCGAGGACGGTTGCTGGCTGTGTCATGCTGCAACCGAGGAGTAGATTGCCACGGTTGACGGAAAGCCGAACCATGTGGCCGAGCTTGGGTGTTGTGGGCCGTCATCGGTAGTATTGTCAGATTCGGATCTGCGGAGAGGAGGGCATACTCATGATTCAACAGCTTCTCATGAAGCTCCACAAAAGATATCGGGATATCCCGGGCATTGATGATGTCCTTCACCGGCTTATAATCGTCGCCTAGGCCGGAGAGAACAAGATCGAGTAGATCTTCATGATCCATCGGCTTGTCGAGGAGAGCGAGTTCATCAGCTTTTACCTTGAAGAATTGCATGTACTCATCGATGGATTTAGTGCCCTTCGTGAAACGTTTCATGTTGTCTTTGATTTGTTTCACATGTCCGCGGCTAGATCTTCCGTAAGTGGAAGCGAGAATGTTCCAAGCCTCACTCGTCGATGTAGATCGGGCGATAAGAGCTTGGCAAGAGGTGGAGATCGATCCAAGAAGAGCCGAAAAGAGGAGATTGTCTTGGCGGAACCATGCTGGAAACGCCGGGTTCTGTTTAACCGTGCCGTTCTCGGTAATGGTGGCGGAGACCGCATGAGACGGATCAAGGAAATCCGCAAGGTTGTACCCTTTCAAGAGACAACAGATTTGTAAGCTCCACGTCAGATAGTTGGTGGCGGATAGCTTCGTGATGTTGGCAACATTGATGTTAATGAGAGGAGAATCCGCGTTGTTGGGATCATACGGACGAACGGTGTCATTGACAGCAGCTGGTGTGCCAGAGGAATTAGTTCCTTCGGTAGACATGTCGTCAGAGGCAGTGTGTTGTGAAGGAAAAAAAAAAGGAGTGTCGATGAGACGTTAGGCTCCTGATACCATATAGTAGGTTTGGAGAGAATGAGTTGATTGTATATTCACATAGCAATTACAAGAGATATATAAGTACAACTAATGGACGTAAGTATAGTAACAAGAAGAGAGATCTAAGGAGAATAATATCAAAATCATAACAGAAATATATCTCTTTCCATTATATATATGGGCGCTTAATTGCAATGAGATGGCTCGTTTCTGATGATGATTTTACGATTTCAGGCCCTCTCATGTGTAACGAACGTTGTTTTCAGCGGAGGGTTTGAACAACACTGGAGTTATCATTAAGAACAGGTCTGGTGTCAATCCCTTAAGAGGAACTTGGCGACCTCGCCTTTTCTTCCACTATTTGAAGATGTCTCTGTTCTCCTGGTTGAAATTGCATAGGTGAAGAACTGGAATGTTCCCTTCTCATGGTAGCTCCTAAAGGTTCCTTCTTTGCCTGTCTATGTATATGTTCCTCTTGATGGTAGTTCTGCTTGTTGGATTTCTCATTACAAAAGTTTCTTATGTTGTCTACTCTGTGTTTCTACTCTATGATTCAACATTACAGTATTACACCCAACGAGTGAGTAAGCCGTGACACCCTACCCTTCCCTCCGATTATGCTTGCAGAACTTTATTCTTTACACGCTTCTCGTGTTTCAGAAGAACTGGAATAAATATGCAGAGTTCCATCACAATTCCCATGGACAATCAGGTACGTATATCTCTCATCCTTGATCACACACACACACACACACACACGCAGATGCACACTCGTAGTGATCTTTTACCGTCAACTTTATGGCCAAGGAGAGAGCTGTCATAGGATACACTTTAGAAACCCATGCCATAAGGCTGGGTGTTGTTAAAAACATGATGGATCTTTAGGCATTCAGGGGCTAGAGAAAATATCCATCTATAGTGATTGCGATTTCCATATAGAAGAACATCAAGTAGGTTCTAGCCCATGGTTAGAATATAAGATATCAACAAACAAACTTTGGTGAACATGTATGAAAACACATAACACGGAAATGAATTAGACACAAAGACCTCAAAGGATCAAAATCCAAAACCACAAACTTGTTTTATTAATTTTTGTAATACCTTAGCCCCATAGAGCCAAGGTCATCATAACAGCATTCACACTCACACACAGAGATACAGACACTCACAGATCAGTTTCCTGATTATTATTTTTTTACTTAGTTGTGTCCAGTGGAGATTTCAACAGACTTGGCCTCAGGCTTCTTTGTCTTCCACCTTAGGAACAGTCACTGTCAAAACACCATTCTCCATAGAAGCCTTGACCTCGTCCACCTTAGCATTTTCCTGCAGCCTGAACCTCCTCAGGAAATTGCCGCTCGTCCTCTCCACTCGGTGCCACATCTCGTTCTTCTCTTCCTTCTCCTTTGCCCTCTCCCCGCTTATCTTCAGAATCTACCCATCCTCAACCTCCACTTTCTTCATCCCGGGCAGATCGGCCTTAATTGCTCACGTGCGCCTCGCCCGTCTCCTTCCAGTCCACCCTCACATTGGCAAAATGTCTACGGATAAAGGGTCAAAGACGGTGGTCTTCCTGCCCCCAAAAATGCTCGGAATAAGCGACATTGTCGATGTTTTTAACGCAGAGATTGCAGTTGATTTCTGAGTTGTGTGAGGAATGTGGTTTATATAGGGGAGAAGAGGCAGAAGCTGGGGAGGGTTGTGGAACGTTTTAGAAGATTTGAGGAGAATTGGGAGAATGAATCCAATAAAGAAATTAAAAAAAAAGAATGGAGTGATGGGGTCGTCTTGTGATGGTTGAGGGTTGGGTGTGGATATCCAAATTTCGTCTATTCCGTGGAAATCTGAAATTTGGGTATTATACCGAGGTGTGATCGAGTATTATATTATCTGTTGAGATGGAGAATCTAAACCGCCAGTTGGAACTCGAGTTTTGTCCAGCGGTTACTATATACGCGGCTAACCCGAGCCGAGGGGGAGAGGGAGATAATGGGGATGGTGTGCAAGGCCACGGAAGACGAGACTGGAGAGGGAGGCAACAGGGCCCTCAAGAGGCTGCAAGCGCCAGAGGGCAAGAGGCGGTCATTAAGGTTTCGAGAGGGTAAGGATGCGATCTCGGATTTATCGGTTATTATAAAAAAAAAAAAATGGATGACAACCATATAAGACCACCGGAATTTATCGCTGTGGCAACAAATTAAACATCAAATCCAGAAAGAATTGGATTTTTAGGTTTAGTGTTTAACGATATAGTAATTAGGTTCTCATGTTATCTGATATTATATATATCAAGTTATAAAATAATATTGTTACATTTATTAAATTAATATATATACACGCTTAATTTTCAGAATATGATACAATAAAGAAATGTATACCAACTTCTTATAAAACTTGATAATATTTAGATTATATTTTTATGTTAAAATTTTAATATTTTTTTTATATAGTATGAAATTATAGAAGCCACCGGGTCATCATTATTCATATAAGACAAATGTCGCAAGCGGGGCTTATACGGAATCTGATTTTATGCATATGTCTCAAATTCAAGTACGTTTCTATTTATATTTGTTATAAATAAGGAGGAAAGAAGTAAATGGATCTACAGGTAAAATAAGATAGCCTGCACACAAGTGGCAATCTGACGCAGATTTTGTCTCCATGGTATGCATTTAATATATATATATATATATATGTAATGGGCATATCTAAAAAAATATATTTAATTACATTAATGTAAATAAAAACTTAGTTCTAAACATAATTTATTGAGATATTAAAAACACTTTTGCTAAATTTTAAATTTTATACGTTATTTTGTTTTAAATTTTTTTCTTCATAAATCTAATAGGGACACATGCAACCGAAGTATTTTAGTTTATTCTTGTTTTTTTTTTTGATAACTTATTCTTGTTTTTTTAATTTTTTTTCATGCAATTCTTATTTAAATCGGTCCAGTCCATTCTTGGTCGCATTCAATGCTTCAGATCTGGTCTCTCCCAAATTTTCAGAAACCGACTGTCAAACCGGAATGTGATTCGTCTACTACATTCCCCTCAAACGCCGCCGTTTTGATCTTCTCTCTCCCTCTTTTTCCTACCACCTTTTTTGACATATCACTCCGTAGTAAAAAAAAAATGCATATCAAATATTCGTGATTTTCAGTTTCTGGTAATAAAAAAAAAAGACTTTCGTGGAAGAAACATATTTTTCTTTACATCGGATTTTATTATTAATATAACGCCGTCTCCCAATTACCAATTCAACATGCACGAGATATTTTGTAGACACAATACATGTATTTCGTTTTTATAAATGATGAAAAATATAATAAAGGGAGTCAAATTTTTTTATTAAAGAATATATTGAGGTCAATACAAAATTCTATAATTTTATTTATATTTTTTTTAATTATAAACGTGGATGAAATTTGTTGCAGATGTTTCACATATTAGAAATCGGTATTGGATTGATATTAAATCAATAGAAAAAAACCTATGACTAATTAACTAGTTTTGTAGCTAAATTTATGACATGCTTTTTCACTAAATTTATGGTATTGTGAACCAGAAATTTATATAATATTCTTTTTAAAATTTTCAAAGTATGGTTGGATATTTTCTTATTAAATACAAATAAAACAATTCCGAATCGTGGCCAGATTTGAGAAATTTGTTAATTTTCCTCTACTCAAGCACGCATCCATCTCATTGTTCACAACAAAAATGTAGATCCATTTCTAATATTAAATGAATATAAAAATAGAGGCATATATATATATATATATATACATATACATAAAAATGTCTTAATTTAAGATTTAATTCGGAAGAGTACATTGGGAGGGGAAAGCCATCAAGCGGCCCACTTGACTCACACTATAAAATATAAATTATATCAAGGAGCGCGGTTGTTGTCTTTTAATATTATAATGTCTACCGAATTATTTTTTCCATCACAAATAAAACCTTTTTATAGTACGGTATTTCACAAATATCGTATCATGTCTTTTTCATAATTACTTACGGTTTGATCTTTTCAGCATTATTTTATAAATAATAAAATCGAAATACTCATTCAAAAAGATAATTATGAATGAGAAATGAAATAGAGAATATTAATACCTATTAGACAAAAGATAATTATGAAAACACGAAAAAGAAGGGAAAAAAAATATCGGACAGCTGCCCGAAGTCGCAGAGTTATTGTAGCCATATTGACACGGGCAGCCAATGAACGCTGCCCCACGGGTCACGGGCACCCATGCTCCAATAGAATCGGCTCTCTCCAATCTCCATCTCCATCTCCAACGCCTTTTTTTAAAAATTTAATTTTACAAAAATAAATTAGAAGGAGAAAAAATAAAAATTAAAATCCTTTTCTCCGTTATCAGTACATAAATGTGAACTTCCCTCCCCTCCCATTGGAAGCTCCCAAGCGAGAGGCCAACAACCGCTCTGCTCCACGGTGGCGCCGGATTCATGCGGCGGAGTACCTCGGCCGCTGCAGTCTGTGAAGTGCCGGCGACCTTAGCCGCCGCAGATTTCATATGCACAGAACCGTAGAGTGCTATTCCTCTGTGTGCGTGTGTAGAGAGGGAGAGAGATAGAGAGGTGGAGATGGGGCAGAGCTTGAGTTGTGGAGCGAGGCAGGACCACGTCATATTCTCTGCCGTGCAGTGCGGCGACATCGCGGCGGTGCGCGCGGTTCTTGCGGCGGAACCCGGTCTCTTGAATCAAACGACTGCCTATGATCGTCACTCCGTTCTTCATATTGCGGCTGCTAGTGGCCAGATCAAGGTCAGTTTCGTGGTTTCCGATGCGAATCTCTCCGGAATCAAGTGCTTCAGTTTACGATTCGTGTAACTGAAAGTTCTTGCTTTAAGTTTCTAAACTAGATCGATGGAGTTGGATTATGGATTTTATTTGCTAGATTCGAGGTTACTGATGCCCTTCCACTCTTTCGGTTTGTTTTTTCAGATGTTGTCTATGCTTCTGGAACAAGTTACAAATCCAGATGAGTTAAATCTTCACAAACAGGTTAATATTCATTGATTCGCATTTTTCCGATTGCACTTCGTTTCTGTTCTTCCGCATTCGGAACATTTGTGAAAACGTTTTGATGATTTATGATGTCGATTTGTCTAGACACCATTGATGTTGGCTGCGATGTATGGGAAGATCTCCTGCGTGAAGAAGCTCATTGAAGTCGGGGCTAATGTATGTCAATCCACTATCAACTCTTGTCAGTTCTTTACTCTGGTCACTATCAGTTCGAGTTTTGGATTGAAATTGTGGTGACAATTTTATGGAATTTTGCAGATTTTGATGTTCGATTCTGTCAATCGACGAACATGCTTGCATTATGCGGCATACTACGGTCATGCTAACTGTGTTCAAGCCATCCTTTCTTCTGCTAAGACAAGCCCTGTTGCTGTTCATTGGTGAGTGATTTCTTCTTAACTAAATTCCTAATTTTGCCCTTTAGCTCGATGTTTTTGACCAGACTCTGGAATGACATCATCATCTGGAATCGGATTTTAGGGGATATGCGAGATTTGTAAACATTAGAGATGACAAGGGAGCGACCCCATTGCATCTTGCAGCCCGTCAAAGACGGCCTGAATGTGTGCATGTCCTGTTGGACAGTGGTGCTCTCGTTTGTGCTTCTACTGGTGTCTACAGGTAGTGAGTCTTTGCTGGGAAATCTTTTCCAGGGTATCAGCATTGTAAAGAGTTTCAGTTGATGGAAATTTATTTACTCTGTATTAAACAGTTCACCAGGAAGTACACCTCTTCACTTGGCAGCCAGGAGTGGATCTATTGATTGCGTACGCAAACTGCTTGCTTGGGGTGCTGATCGCCTTCAGAGAGATGCTTCTGGGTACATATTTTTCTTAATAACACAGCTGGAATTGGGAATACATTTGGGCATTTCATGATTACAGTTAGTCTGTATGATTGAGCCTTATTCTCATGGCGTTTTCATCTCTGAGCAGAAGGATTCCGTATGCAGTTGCTCTGAAGCACAAGCACGGAGCATGTGCAGCCTTGCTTAACCCATCATCGGCAGAGCCTCTTGTATGGCCGTCACCATTAAAGTTCATTAGCGAGCTTAACGACGAGGCGAAAGCACTTCTAGAACAAGCTTTAATGGATGCTAACAGGGAGAGGGAGAAAACAATCCTAAAGGGAACTGCTTATGCGCTACCATCACCATCTCTATCTCTTTCAGAAACTGCATCAGACAACATGTCTGAGGTATTACATCCTTTTCACAGGCTTCTAGAAAAGAATAAACATTTGCATTTACATTTACGACATTTAGAACTTGTGGGCAATGCAGGAGAGTGATACTGAGCTGTGTTGCATCTGCTTTGAGCAAGTATGCACCATCGAAGTGAAAGACTGTGGTCACCAAATGTGTGCACAATGCACACTGGCATTGTGTTGCCACAACAAGCCGAACCCGGCAACTTCCAACGTGAACCCACCAGTCTGTCCCTTCTGCAGAAGCACCATTTCCCGACTAGTTGTCGCCCTGAACAAGAGCCGAGAAGATGTTGATCTCGAAACATCGGATTTCAGCTCCTCGAGATTCAGAAAGTACAGAAGATCAATGAACATGAGCGAGGGAAGCAGCAGTTTCAAGGGCTTGTCGGCTGCGGGATCGTTCGGAAAGATGAGTGGCCGCAGCTCGGTAAGAATCGCTGCCGACGAGTGGATGGATAAATCTTCATCTTGACCTTCATAACCCAAGGGGGTAAAAGTCTTTTGGGGGGGCAAAAACAAGAACGAAGGGATTTTGAACACCTAAGCAATATTCAAAAGATGGGGGGGGGGAGGTGAAAATGTATAAAATATAGATCCACTTATGCAATGATTTTATATTTTTGGGGGGTTGGGATGGAAATAAGAAAAAAGGGTAATTGAATTACTGAGAGAATAGTCCAATCAGGTTGGTAAGTTTGGCAAATGGTTGTTGTATTGTTTCTTTACTTCATATTATAGGAGTCAGGTTCCTGTCTCTCAACTTCTTTGTTTTATAAATTATAATCATACCCAAAAATTCAAAGTAGGCTTAATATCGCTTTGTTACGTATGGAATTGGATTCAAATGGATTGAAATGGTAATTACGGTGCAAAATCAGAAAAAAAAAAAGATAAAAGAGTTCGGGTACTTGCGTGAAATGGCTGCTTAAAATTTATTAATTTTATGATCCATGAAAAGAAATTTAATTGCATATGATATAATATTGTCTTTCAGTGTGTTTACAATATCATTTCCAATAGTGCATCACTAATCACTTTTGTCTAATCACGCATGGATATTTAATATTTAAAAACAGACTCAATGAACATTTATTTTTATCGACTTTTAAAAATTATGCCTACCCATATCATTGTTTTTGAAGCAAAAAGAATATACTTTTCTTACTTGGGAATTTTAATTCCTTTTTTTAAAAAAAACTTTTCATCATGTGATTGCGAGAATGCATGTTTTTAATAATAAAATCACCTTAAATTAACGTAGAATACCCGAAGTTTTCAAAGACGCGTTTGAGCCGAAAGACGATACGTTGAATCTATGTCGGGGGGGTTTAAAGTTAAATTCCTTAAAATACAATATAAATTGTCCTTTTTTCGCCATGTTTCCGAACCAGTATAGCTGACGTGTTTTGAATATTTGATCAGACATAGTTTATAAACAAACGGGATACTTTTATTAAACTTTTACAATTATTTAGAAAAACTTTTTACCTTTTTAAAATTAATTTTTAGATTTTGTATAACCAATGGGTTTTGTTAATTTTCTTCAGGATGCTATATGTAACTTCAAATATTTAGAACTTCTCCTATCTCTACCAAAACAAAATATTAATTCATTACATTTATATGCTCAATAATAAAAATTTAATGATCCGCTCCTTATTGTTTGGAAATTTTTTTTGGAATAAAATTTATGTCGGGAGGTTAAAGAATAATTTTCTCGTGTCACATAGATATTGAATATTTATAATTTAATTACCATAATATAACGCGCCAATTTTTTTATAATTATATGATTTATTTTACGAATATTTGGGACCTTGTGATGAAGTTAAATTAGCATTTTAAGATTGTTAAGGTAATACAAAAATAAGCACATTGGTACATATGCCGAAGGGAAGAAAAAAAACGATATCGTAATGGTATTGTTAACTGGGCCTTACCGAAGTCTGTATGGTCCAATACGTGAATAAAAAACTTAATGGGCCTAATTGTAAAATGGGCTAAAGATAATTATAAGGCCCATTTGTGGTATTAGAAAGCCCAGATCTTTGTGGAAGTTAAAATTAAACTTTTAAATTTAATATGTTATGAATAATACCACTAGAAATTTTACAATTAGCCGTTATAATTCCGATCTATGGCATACGATGGAACTCGAAGTTCAAAATAACGATAAAAATATTTCGTTTACATCATCATCATCACCATCATCATCATCACCACCATCATCATCAATTAGAAAATAGAAATGCGGTGGCAATATTTTCAAAAAGAAGTGGGGTTAGTTGCTTGACTTTTGCTGAGAGAGTGCATTTGGTCGTCTCCAAAGAATAATCAAATCGTTTCTCCGTATCCAACTTGTCCGGTGCATTGTACCAAGTTTACATACTGTTTGTCTCCTCGGTTAAACATATCCTACACCTGAACTACATAATCTACATATCAAAACTACAATTTTCATATAAAAACCTTCAAACATTACGAATTAATGTTAGCATTATTGATTTATTTCCCTTTGGCCCTCTGTTGTTGCCTTTCCCCGTATACACACGAGTCACGACCTTGTCCATGAATCGACTCGCCGAGTCAACACAAAAGTCAAACTCCATTGCTGAAATTTTGTTCTCGACGGTTAAAAAAGATTCGAAATTCGACAATTCTGCAGAATTGGATCCGACCCAGAAAAATTCACAGGCGATGGAGCTTCTACAGCCAGAGCACCCGCCCCATCTCGACCCGACCCGTTACCCGCTTCGTGGGTTGTCTTCTCCGTCGAGGCTCTTCTCGCCGGAGACGGCGGAAGAAGACACCCTTCGGAGAAACATCGCAGACATAGTGTACGTAGCTGTCGGAAAGACCGTTGACAAGGCTTTGAGCCTGCTCCAATGGAGTTTCAAGCAATTCGCTGGCTGCGAAATTTGTTTGCTTCACATTCACCAACCGTCTCCTCTGATACCGACTCTGCGTACGCCTCTGTTCATCTCTTCTCCTCTGATTTTGGTGATTTTATGGTATGGGGGTTGAAGTTTGAGTGTTTTAGTCGAAAATTCGTTAAGCAAATCATTGATGAGCTTTGATTCAAAGCTAAAGAGATTTTTCTTTTCGTTTTCGGCTCTCAAAATTTTGCAGTCTTGTTCTCTGGTTGTAGCCAATGGATCATCATACATACAAAGACACACACAAAAGAAGAAAATCAATTCTGTGTTTGCAAGGAACAAGTTACTAGAATTTGAGATTTTGATGTTTGTTCTTGCAGTGGGGAAATTGCCAGCGAGTCAAGCAAACAGTGAATTGGTGAAGGCATACAGAAGGGAAGAAAGGGAAAAGATGAGGAATCTCCTGGATATTTACTTGAAGGCTTGTGCTCGAACCAAGGTGTGATTAACCTTTCTTCAGACATTAAGAAACCGGTTAATGTGTGTTAGCATGTGCTGTCCCTGTCCTGTCTTCTGTTCTTGTCTGCGTAATTTGTGTTGTTCTAACTTCAATTCAAATCATGTGTGCCCTTATTGCAAGTGAAGATAGCAAAGGTTCCATAGTGAATATGTGTATGTATACATGCCTTTCTCTATTACCATTCATGTAATTCTAGCTGTGTTGATCCCATATGCCAAGTGAAAGAGAAAGTCATGGGAATTGTTTAAAGGAATGGGATTTGTCTTGCAGGTGAAAGCAAGTGTCCTTGTAACCGAAGCTGATCAGGTGGCTCGAGGGATTTTAGAGCTAATAAATAGACACTGTATAAAGAAGCTTGTGATGGGTGCCGTACCCGAGAGGTCAGTCGTCTCCTTTCCAGCATTATCCATCTTCCCAATACGATCATTGGACTGGTGGCATATGCATATTTGCGCATATGCTTGTTTTCTCTGGGTATGTCTGAGTATTAGCTGATTAGCCCGAGTTGTATATTTGGCACTTTGTTAATAGATTCTTGACTAAAACTCGTTTCGTGTATGATCTCTTTGGTTTTGATCTTGAGAATCTCGTACTAATATCGCCAATCTAAATGCTTTTATCTGCAGCTGCATGAAGATGAGGAGTTCAAGCAAAGCATTTTATGCTTCGAAAAAGGCACCTGCATTTTGTGAGATTTGGTTTGTCAACAAAGGGAAACATGCTTGGGTTCGAGAAGCTTTTGAACGCACATCTGCAGAAGTTTCGGGTTCTAGATCATTTCGTCTCAGTAGTAGAAGTAATCTATCTCTCAACCTCGGGAATTGGCGGTCTCGATCTGCTAGAAACTTAGTTTCCGATGAGTTATCCAGCCGACTCGGGGCTGGTCAAGTTCACACTGAACTGCCCATGTCTCCTCGACGACAATGTAACTTGTCAAATGTTAGTAGTAGCAGTGTCTCTGATTCTTCATCGAGTAGTGCAGAAAAAAGGCTATCTTCGAATTCCGATTCAAAGGTTGATGAAGATTGCCTCTACAGTCAGTTCAATGAAGCAAGAACAGAGGCTGAGGCGTCGAAACACGAAGCTTTTCGGGAAGAGTTGAACCTTAAAAATTTGGAGTCTGGATTTATCGATGCCATCAACAAGGTATAGTCTTTATATAGATGCCATCAACAAGGTTTTACAGTATATGATGATTGGTTTCTCTTCAGGTTAAAGCATTTGAATCTGCACATGCCCACGAAGTAAATCTCCGGGAAGAAGCTGAAAATGAACTTAGAAGTGTCATAAACCAGCAGGAGAAGCTCTCGGAAGAGAAAGAGAAACTCGCTAGAAAGTTAGAGAGAGCAATGAGAAATGTTGCCTTCCTAGACTGTCGTGCACAGGGAGCCAGTCGGCGGCGCGAGGAAGTTTCGGCAGAGCTAAAGCTCGTCGAGTCATCCTTGGCGGGATTGCGTCTAGAGAAGCAGAAGATTAGGAGGCAGAAAATGGATGCTACCCGTTGGATCGAACGGTGGAAAAGCAACGGGCATGAAGGGTCCTCGAGTTTTTGCAATGAATTCGTTGGATTTGAAGAAGGTGATGAAGATTTGCCCGAGGTAGCTGAATTCTCCTTGTCAGAACTTGAATCCGCCACTTTCCATTTCTCCGAGAGTTTCAAACTGGGACAAGGCGGGAACGGGTGTGTCTACAAAGGCGAGATGCTGGGAAGAACCGTCGCGATTAAGAAATTGCATCCGCATAATATGCAAGGACAGCTAGAGTTTCAGCAAGAGGTTTGTCAATCTTTCTTGTTTATGTTGCCTCTCTTACCATTCATACATTAGAGCTGAAATGATAATGGCTTATTGATCTGATCGGTTTAGGTCCGGGTTCTCAGCAAACTGCAACACCCTCATCTCGTGACAATGTTCGGATATTGTCCTGAAGCCTGGTCGATTGTTTACGAGTATCTTCCAAATGGGAGTCTACAAGACCGTCTTTTCCGTAAAACCAACGTCTCTCCCTTGTCATGGGAGATACGAGCTCGGGTTATAGCCGAAATCTCGAATGCTCTCTGTTTCTTGCATTCTTCTAAACCCGAGAAGATAGTGCATGGTGATTTGAAACCGGAGAACATACTTCTAGACTCGGAACTCACCTGCAAAATCTGTGATTTTGGTATCTGCAGACTGGTATCTGAAGAATCCTTTTACCGTTCAGATTTTAACAATGAGCCGAAAGGAGCTTTCCCATACGCCGATCCCGAGTTTCACAGATACGGCATCCTAACTCCAAAATCTGATGTTTACTCATTCGGCATAATCATCTTACAACTTCTCACGGGAAGGCCACCCGTTGGGTTGGTTGGGGAAGTGCGAAAAGCCGTGTTCTTGGGAAAGTTAGCCTCTATTTTGGATTCAACGGCAGGTGAATGTCCGATATTCTTGGCCAAACGCCTTGCAAACATCGGGCTACAATGCTGTGAACAGCACAGCAGAGACAGGCCTGATCTTACACCGTCTCTCGTGAGGGAGTTGGAGCAGTTGCACATTCCAGAAGAACGGCCTGTGCCATCTTTCTTCTTGTGCCCAATCTTTCAGGTAACGGAATGAGCCATCATCATCATCTGAATGATCAGAAATCACATGTTTGTCCTGTATCGGGTAAAGGGTATGAACCCAAATGATCAAGAATTATATCAAAATCCGTTGGCTTGATTTTGTCTGCAGGAGATAATGCATGATCCGCAGTTAGCGGCCGACGGGTTCACTTACGAGGGAGAAGCTATACGTTCGTGGTTCAAGAACGGGCACATGACTTCTCCGATGACCAACCTGAAGCTAAACCATCTGCATCTCACTCCTAACCACGGTTTACGCCTCGCGATTCAAGATTGGCTCTGCAAATCTCGACTATACATGTACATGTAGATGTTTCCACTTGTTGTCCGTCTATGTAACATAAGATGTTTTTGCAATAAGCGATGCCAAAATCTGATCATTTGGTCCAAATAATTCAGTCCTTGTATCCAATCAAAAGCAATAATCTGACAGTTAAGTTCTAACCATAAACTTGTTCAGATGTTCCCTGCAATGGCGGCCAAAGTCTGGTGGGAAGTAACAGAAGAGTGAGAGTGAGAGTGAGAGAAGTAATGAAGGGTTCAACAACAACAACAAAAAAAAGACAGCTTCATAACTTCCATTAGCTGAAACTGATACCAACTACTTACCGTACACTTGAATTCCTTAGCATTTACTTCCTCTAATTCCAATAAAGTTAGCAGTTGCAACTCCCAACCAAACCCTAAACCCCACCCACAACCTCCTTTGTGTCCATCTCTTCTATATTGTCGATGTTTCACCAAATCCTATCTATTGGCCTAGAATGTGATTCTCTTACATATTCAGTTCACCATCTGTTATGTTGTGACTGTCTGAAAATAAGGTTTTGTTTTAAAAAAAACATGACTTGAATCACTTTTGAGACTTTGTTTGATTGATATAGAGAGGCAAAACTTTTTTCTTTTGTGTTTATTCACATCGTAATACATAATAGATCTGAGCTGAAGCATATTTCTCCCGTGTTTTCGGGTTCAAGGGTCCAAGCTGAAACTCGTTCATCAGTTCGAACCCTGGGCACAAGCTCAGTTTTTTATACACAAGATTTCCACATTCTTCCTTCTAAAGAGATCACTATTATGGAAACATCATCGTGGTACCGTCTCCGTTCCCCTTGTGGAATCTCGAGCAGTTCGTGGAAATCCATACCTGGAAAACACAATACGATTATGATCAGAACTTGATTCGTCGATTAATCGAAGGCAACAATCTTAATCTGCCATAATGGTTTTATGGGGCAGATACCGGCTTTCTTGGCAGCTCGGAAGAGAAGTTCCTCGACAAGGTGCTGAGCCGGGTCACCCTCAGGCTGCAGCGTGATGAAGAGCTCGACTTCTGAGACGGCTTCGTCGTTCGTGAAGTATTGGTACAGACCATCTGATGATAGTATCAGAAACCGATCTTTCGGGCCTAATCTGTGGTGGCAGAGAGACGGCAAGCAGTTGATGTACGGAGATGTTCCTATGTAATCTATTCTAAACATCTCGAGAAGGGCATCATTCCATTTCGGCTGCGAGAGAAGCACGTAAACCAGACTTATTAGAATGAAACCCAGAAGATTTTCCCGGAAACAAACAGAAATTCCGACGGAATGACAGCAGAAATATACGTTTTTCTCTCGCCAAATCTCATATAGATTCCACACTCCTAATCTTAATGTTCCACATCAAAAAGATCTAATCATATTCATATATGGTCAGGAGCTAATATATGTGTTCATACCTGCTTGAGAAAACCAGCACCAAAAGCTCTCGTAACCTTCAAGGAGCCTTTCACCCGTTCATTCGAGACGGCATTAGCATCATCCGGATGCTCATTCCTGATTCTCTCGGCTTCCTGAAACACCCAATAACATAAAAAAAAATACCGTATTTGTCAATTGTACATACGCAAATACTTCATCTCGTGTTTCATTTCTGCTGTTAAGCCCGAGCTTAAGCTCCATAGTTTTTACCTCTTCTAGGTTTGTGCTATGATCAACGGTCAGCTGAGAAGCTGATAAATTCGGGGCCAGACCGGCTCGTTCTCCTTCGCAACCTTCGAAATCATTCATGGACTCTTCATTGATCCGTTCCAAGTCCTGTCTTATCTTCCCTAACCAGTAATCTGGCTCAGCTTTCTGCCCCAAGACAGCTCTACTGTCACCAACGTTCATGACGTAAACATCTTCACCTTTCATCAGCATCACCAGAACACAAGAACCCATCAATGCTAGTTCAGGATTTTCATCGAGCATCTTGTCTGCAATCTCCAAGTACGCTTCTTCCGTCTTCCTCAGAGCTTGTGACAGAGCTTTCAAAACATCCGAATGGTTTGTCGTTGGCGATCGCTCCGACCCATTACTCCGATTCATCTGTTCCTTCAATAGACGGTCCAGATCGAGCCTCTCCCGGTCCCACTCGCACCTCCACCGTCGCTGATTCTCCTCCCACTTCCTCGACGTTCGATCCTTGTTCTTTGATTTCTTCCCCGATTTGCGCGTTCCCGTATCAGAGTTCCCGCTCCGACTAGGATTATTGTCCGTATCAGCACAGTTCGAACACGATTCATTGCCACAGGTCCTCTCTGAGTCGGTCTCAGGGGGAGATTCCTGAGATTTCGGGTCGATCTTCGGATCGTCCCATAACAAACCCTTGAGCTCCCGGTGAACAGCCGGATACAGATGCGAGAGCAGATAGTCTGGAGCATCTGGACCGTTGAATCCGTCGTATATTCCGACGAAAAGCCACCCGTGTTCCTCCGACACGACGACATGTACACGATCCTCGCCGGCTTTCCCTTGAGCCCACTGAAGGTTCTGGCTTTCGAACGAAACGTCGTCGTCTAAGCTCCCATCGCTGCTAAAGTTCAAGCTATTGACGGTGAGATTCTCGTTGTGCTGTGTTTGGTGGATTCGGGTTTTATCCGACCCGAAGACCCAATCGGGTTCTTTGACTGATATCACTCCTTTGATCGGAGCAACGATCGAGTTCTGCCCTCGAGCTATCGTCTTCGAGATTGCTCGCCGGAGGACCCGAAACAACGACCCTTTCCTCGTCCTGTCCCGGAAAGCTAGACCTCCATGGGAGACGCTTCGTTGGAACTGATCGGAGCCAGGTTTGTCAAGCGGGCCAGAGAATAACCCTACCCGATCTAACGGACCCGACATGAAATTCCTCTCGATTGGACCCGAGAGGAACCCTCTCTCCAGCGGACCCGAGCCCGGGACAATCTGATCCGAGATCATCATGCTTCTCGGGATCGGTTGCAGAGGGATGGACGAAAACGACATCGTGCTCTCGAATGCGGCGGCTCTGTCCATGTGTCCGTACGAATCGTAGAGGGAAGTGGAGAGAGCGGTCGCCGTGTTAGCGCTAACGGAGGCGCCGGAGATTGTACGGAAGGTCGTTGTCTCTTCCTCGGAGTGAACCTTTGAAGAAGAAAGCCGAGTCGTGTCGGGTCGGACGTAGCAGAAGGAGTGACCCAAGCCTTCATCGAGTGGATCCGGAAATAGGACCGACATGTCCTTTTTCCGGCGGTGTTCTCCACCGGTGAAACACACACTTAGCTTTCCGACACCGTTACCCATGAAGAAATAAATCCAATCCTTGTGACGCACGAAGCTCAATCCTCTTCACAAGTATCTAAAACAGAGAAAGTGGAAATCAACGTTCCTGGGGAAATTCAAGCTGAAATCACACCAGAGGTTGTTCATCCATAGCAGAGATGCAGAGACAGAGGACGAAGAAGATGAGAGAGAGTTGACTTTTGTGCGCGGAAAAAAGGACTTTTACGGGTGGAAATTAGAAGGGAAAGGAATATAAAGAAAAATAAACGAGATATTATTCCGTAATCTGAAAAGAAGGAAAATAAAAAAAAAGTTTATATGAAAGATGAAGAAAATGTGTCTTTTTCTAATTATTGTTTTTCTGGCAATTTTTCAATCGACTTGTTCTCCGTCGTGAGGGGCGTTGACTAATAAGAGGGATTAGGGGTTTTTTGAAATGTGTGTCTGGTAAACGTCCCACGCTCTCAGAAGCGCGTGGACTCACGCACTCTTTGGATTTTTCTTGTTCCTAAAAATATAGGTCATATTTTTTGACTGCATCAGTTTTTTTTACAATTAAAAAATACCAATCAATTCGGAAAAATGAAATCGACAATATCTTTCTATCGATTTTGATATTTTTAATGACACAATAAAGTCGTGTTTATACTATATAGATTCATATTGATAAACAATATATTTTAAATAATTTTTTAAAAGACTACGTATATAATTTGATAAATCATTGTTATAAGCAGATAATATTCTGCACAGAAATAAATTATAAAATTTTGGATTTCTTAAACATCTAATTAAATTAGTTCTATAGATATTAGCCTAACCTAATGATAATCATATTAACGCAAACATTTGGGTAATTTTTGGGAAAAATATCCATAATCACCTTGAAAAATAATCATTTTATATAGTTTCCATTGAATTGTCGAAAGGAAAGTGTTTCTGGCTGAAATTGCTCGCGTAGGTCGTTCCACATATTTCGTTATCACATGTTAACGTAAAAAAAAAAATCCATGGAAATCATCACCCGATAAATTACGGAAAAATTATTGCCCACAATTCCAACACATTTGGGGGGTTTACACGCGCAGGATGGCGCGTGAATTTCAACTGTAACTTGTGAAACGTCAAACTGACAAAACTTAGGCCAAGACTTGTTCCAATTTCGTTTCCTGTTCTTTGGAACCTCTGAAAGTCAAAGAGCCACAGTTTCAACCCATTTTTTTATTATTTAAGAAATAATTACTACGCTAGGGGAAGTTGTGCCGTCGATCACCGTTGGATCTTGTGCAAGAGTTCGAGATGGAATTAGAGACCGCCACGTGTCAACGCTTTGGGCCACTCTCATGATTCCCCTCTCGCGCAGGTTACCGTCACTCTCTCTCTTACGTCATAAATATGGAGTTTTGCTTATATATATATATTGGATATGAGTTGGTTGGTATATTTATTTACTTTGGTTGGGGTGGTTGTGATAATTACTACTATTCCTAATCACGCCGGTCGAACTAGAGTGTTTGACTTCCTCTCCCTTTTCCTCTTTTGACTTATAATTTCATAGCAATTAACCCAAAACACACGTAATTATTCTTATTTATTTATATTTATATATATATATATATGTGTGTGTATATTAATAGGGACAGGCGGCGGACGACCCCCACACACACACATGTAAAACATTCATCGAACACACATGCAAACATACGTAATAAATTGGGCTTCGACTACCACCCATATGTACACACACAAAACACTTATCAAAACGCCTACCAACCTATGTGATAAATTGGACTCTATATCTCTATCGTTACAGACTTATATAATATATATATTTGCTATAAATTATTTTTTATTAACTATCAATGTTGATTAAAAAAAAAATCAAGAATCCCGTTCAATAATAAATAATGATCCGATTTGTGTGTGTGTGTGTGTGTGTATTCATATTTGGTTGCAGTTTGCCAGATAAAATTATTTCAATCTGTTTCTTTTGTCGGAAAATATATAAATTTAATTTTTTTTTTCTGTAACTCAAATATCTGGCTAGTTGTCAACGATAATTAATAGACGATACATGAGAGTTGTAAAGTTAAATTATCTACATATTCATGTTTGATATGAAATATTATTGAGCCTAGTGGTTATTACGATGTTAGTAATGGCCATAAATCTAATAATGTACTATCAAATAATTGATTGAATTTTTTGTGTGGTAAAAGATATTAACTAATTTGAGGGATATAAACAAAGAAGATGTATAACTATATAATATTGATATATTATTATCGTTTTACGCTAAACAATCATATTAAAAATCGTTTACTTGAAAAGTACATTCCCAAATCTTTTTTTTTTCAGGTTTTAAACAGCCCCATTAGTAGGACCAAATTATAGTTCATTAAAACTGAAATCCAAATAAATATTTTTGTGTTACTAATATAATGGAACTTTTTAACTAATAATTAATTTAGGAAAAAGTTAATTATATTAGGGACACGTGGCAAATCAGGGACAAGTAATTTTATGGATTCATAGACGGTTGAGAAAGTGGGTGATTGCATTTAGGGACAGGTAGTTTTACGAACCAACTTCTGCCATTGCATTTATTTAACTAATGCGAAGGAAATGATGTTATTAGGATTAAGGGTTTGATTAGCTAAAATAGTTAAATATCGTTTAAATGTTGGCTTCAAGTTTAATAATCATTTATTTTACTGGTAATTAAAGAATTCATACTCCATAACCATTCAAAATATATATTGTAAATGGAGTCGAGCCCTCCTCCAATCCCTAAACCATAGATCTCAAATCACGTGCTACTACTTGAATATTATATATTCTTCCATTATATTTGTATCTCTTCGTATTTAATTCAAAATCGTTGAATATTTGAACTACATACAAAATATTAAAAAAAAAACTCCAGACCAAATATAATATTAATTTTGTTATGATGTACATGTGTATATATAAGTACACGTGTGTATGTGTGATGAATATATGTGTATATATACATACACACATTGATAGATAATGGCTTTAAGCCATGTGACGGGAACAAATAAATGAATGGACAATATAAAATAACATTGTTCTCTGAAATCTTTAGTTGTATGATATTTGGATATATGAATTAATTATACACACATATATATATATATATATATATATGTTAAGTATATGTGGGTTTAGTTTTTGATTAGTGGACTTTAATGGGGGATTAGTTCGTCCTATTATGAGTTTAGTGGGTCTTTTGTGTCATTTTATCATTTGGTGGATCTTCGGCTTTGCTGGCACTAATGCAGAGTTTTGTTGACTTTTATGCTGTCCACTCCAGCTAATATCAACTTGTCTTGAATTGTATGTATGTATGTATGTATGTATGTATGTATGTATGTATGTATGTACGTACGTATGTATGCATTATTTTATTCTTCAATTTCATTATAATTGTTACCATGAGAAGAGAGAGAGAGAGAGAGAGAGAGAGAGAGAGAGAGAGAGAGAGGATGCTACCCATTAAGCAAACACAATCCCAAGGAATTTTTGTTGCAGCCACCATTGTCATTTTCATGATGAACCCATCACCACTTCCACCACCATATCCACTTACTTACTTACACAGTAAACACATACACATATACATATATACACGTACACAAGATCATACACATATATACCTACATCTATATAGAGAATATAAATGAATAACCCTGGATAATGTAATCAGTCTCAATGTTTTGAATTAATTTACGCATAACTAATAAAAATTATATTAATTTTACGTGTATCTTCCATGAAACCAAATAATATCCCCAACAATACACAACAATTCTCCCTTCCAATTATTTTAGTCGATCAACCTATTAATGATTATAAAGACAAAATGTAATAATTAGATTTTACAAAAATAATGTATGGTCAATTCGTTGTATTTACTACTTAGGCAATTAGATTACATACTACTTGCCTTTTATAAATATCTGAACTTCAACGTACATGCATGGCATATGATGTAGTAAACATTTTAGTACTTCAATCCAGCGATCATATCTCCGTTAAAAAAAAAAAGAGAGAGATTTGGCATTTAAATAACATTATTTACAACATTTATAAAAAAAAATAACATTATTTACATTGGAATTTCGATTTCTACCAAATGTAAATTGTAAGCGACCTGTCAGCTGTTACCGGCCAAAAAAGCGAGATTTTTTTACACCTTATGGAGACCTCTTTTAATGGGCTTTCGTGGGCCCATTTACGTTATTGGACCATAAATGAAAATTAAGGCCCATAGTCATCTCTATTGGGCTAAAGTCTCATCAGACTTGGCCCAATAAATAAAACATTTTGACCTTTTCATCGGCCGCCGCCTTCTCCGGCGGATCCATTTTCTCGGCCGAAAAATTTTCAGTCTCCTCTGTAACCTCCGTTGACTCATCGGAGAGAGGTTGATGTGGCTGAAAC
>NW_010967707.1:1976196-1992786 GCF_000463585.1 Tarenaya hassleriana | reverse complement strand
AACCGCGCGTCTGTTTCCGTACGATGTTTGGAAACTTTGCGAAGAATTCGGAATCCGCCATGGATGACGTCTTCCATGGTGTTCTACTCAGATTCTACGGAGAAGAAGGCGAAGGTTGCGCCGCTACAGGTGAATTCCATCGTTCTTTATTTTTGTGAACTATATGCTTCTCTGTGTCGTGTGCTTTGGACTGAGTTTGGTGTACTCCCCCCTGTCTGTGTTCTTCAGGAGACAAGAATGAGAGACAGATTTACACTGTACGCCAAGGGCGGTGACGGCGGCGGAGGCTGTTCCAGTATCCGTCGAAGCCGCACTGATCGCCGTGGAAGACCTGATGGTACTGTTCCATGGTATTATCTGCAATTATCGGTTCGAACAAAACATCAAACGTATGTTCAATGGCTGCATCGTTGTTTCCTGAAGTAATATTGAATTGTTGCTTGAAATGTCTGAGCCCGTTCTGTTGATAGATTGATAATGATTACACTTAGACAAGTTAAATTCACCCTTTTTGATGATGAATCAAAATCATGGGCTTTGAATGTTGTTTCTTGTGTTTGTGTTTCTCTGTTTGTACTTTGTTAAGGTGGTAATGGTGGGAGAGGAGGTGACGTAATTCTAGAGAGCACACACGCCATTTGGGATTTCAGCGGGCTTCAACCTCATGTTGTACGTATAATTTCTCCCTCTGGAAAAGATGCTTCATAGATTTGTCTTTCTGATACCGAAATCGGCAAATCTTTTGTGAGTTGAGTTCCGCAGAAATCTGGAAAAGGCGGTCCAGGATCTTCCAAGAACAGGATAGGGACCAGGGGAGAAGACAAGGTTCTAATCGATTGTTCATCTTTAGCTTTTCTGTTTGAATCTCTGATTATGCTGCTGCTACTTTTTCTTGTTTGATTACCATTTTCGAATATCTATACTATTATTCTGCATACTGAGATTTTGTCCCCTTTTTTTCACAGATTGTGCAAGTACCAGTCGGGACTGTGATTCATCTTGTGAAAGGTGAAATCACATCGCATGTTGAAGAGGACACGTCGAAAGATTTGGATCCATGGGAGCTTCCTGGGAGTCTGGCCGGAGATCCCGCAGCTGAGAACCCTGACGACATTCATCATGAAACTATTCCCAAAACCGATCATGTTGCTACAGCGAAAGAGGATTTACGTAGTCCAGTAAGTGCTCAAAAGGTTACCGAAGGTGATGGAGAAGATGACATGGATCAAATCATGTATAATGTTGCTGAATTAAGACACCAAGGTCAGAGAATAATCGTTGCTCGCGGCGGTGAAGGTGGTTTGGGAAGTATTTGCGCAACAAACGTTTGGAAAAGCAGCAAATCTGCGAAACCCGTGATCCATCAAAATAATCTCTCGAGCATAAATGATGAAGCTGCATCTGATGACGAAAACTTGAGTCTGAGGTCTGGTTTACCGGGTTCCGAATCCGTTCTGATACTCGAACTGAAGAGCATAGCTGATGTTGGCCTCGTCGGTATGCCAAACGCAGGGAAGAGCACCCTTCTCGGGGCATTATCCAGGGCTAAACCCCGTGTAGGACATTACGCGTTCACGACACTACGGCCCAACTTAGGTAATGTAAACTTCGAAGATTTCTCCATCACAGTTGCTGATATTCCAGGTCTCATAAAGGGTGCTCATCAGAACCGTGGATTAGGCCACAACTTTCTCCGACACATCGAACGCACCAAGGTTCTTGCATACGTAGTGGACTTGGCATCCGGACTTGATGGCCGGAAAGGGATCATGCCGTGGAGACAACTGAAGGATCTGGTGATGGAACTTGAGTTTCATCAAGAGGGTTTATCAGATCGACCTTCCTTGATCGTCGCGAATAAGATCGATGAGTCGGGCTCGGATCAAAGATTGGAAGAACTAGAGAGAAGGGTTCATGGAGTTTCGATCTTTCCGGTTTGTGCGGTTTTAGGAGAAGGTGTAGAAGAGCTTAAAGATGGTCTGAAGATGCTGGTGAATGGCGGTGATGATTCGGATAGATTACGGCTGGAGAATATCTGTGCTGACTAGTTCTGTTTCTTGTTTGTTGCCATGAGTTTGGTCCCTGAGATTTTCCGGTAACTTTCCGGCGACTAATTGGTGGAATATTTTACCGGAGGAAGTAGACTGAAACATTGTCATGGAATTCGACGTTTCATTGTCTTGTGATGTAGAAAGAGACATGAAGTTCGAGTTTTGTATTACAACAGATACAAAATCCATCTCTTGAAGTTCATCCGACCAAAATAAAATATCAGTTCTAGTTTCTGACATTATACCCAAAATACGACCGTTAAATAAAATAATCTATTTTTGTTTCCTTCTTCGAGTTTTCCATAACGGAAAGGTCACAAATAATTGCGAAAAAGGGCCAAGAAAATGCAATTTCCCCATCTTGAAAGGCCAAGGACCATTTGAGCCCACCTCCCCCCTCTACATTATTCCACGCAACCTATATATATATATATATATTATTTATTTGAAAAAACAATACCACGCAACTACATATATTAATTAGTGGAAAAACATAAACCCTCGGCGCATCGTCATATGACCGTCTCAAAAATAGAAATATTCATATTCCTTATAATATATTCGTACGGCATAATATAATACAAAGAAGATATACATTATACTTGTCGCTTAATATAGATAATTTTTTATTGTGAGTTGACTTATATATATAAATGCATGTGTATGTGTATGTATTAAAGCGGCATGCTTCATGCCTTTTTTTTAAAAAAAATCTGTTGCGGGTAGCAGGTAAATATCGATCTTTTTATTCTATGTAGAAACTTAGACTTTTGTGTATCAATTTGACTTATTGAAACTTTTAAATCATTCGGTTACTGAAAGACTATCATTTTTTGTTAAATTTATTTTTTTCGAAAGTAAATATAATAATAAAAAAAATTATTTTAGCTTCGTTATATTTTCTGTCTCTGTCAAAACACTAGATTTTTCAGTATCTGAAAAATTAATATCAATCTCTAAATCAATATGTATTTGTTGTAACTTCAACGGTATAATATTATATTATAAATACGGTATGAACTGCGAGCGAATCAGAGTAAAATATACCCTAAATGGAAAAAATATTATTATCCATTGGATTGGAGGTTTCCATGATGATGAGAATATCATAACCCCAACTCGTCTAATCTGACGAAGTAAATCCTTACTTTAATATTCTTTGGAACAAAAATAATATGGGCGTGTAAGATTCTGCCACGTGTACGGCTGATACAACACAAAATCTTGTTCTCCTCCATTATAAATAGCCAGCCGTTGCCACATACAAAAGCATCAGCAAGCAAAGAAGAAAAAGAAGAAGAAGAGATAATTGAAAGAAGAGAAAACAATGGCAGGCTCTAACTGTGGATGTGGCTCCAACTGCAGCTGCGGCGACTCTTGCAAGTAAGTCATCAAGTTCATATATATACACACGTTTATATATATATATATATATACACATATAATTAAGAAACTCGAATTTGCAAGATATGTTTAAGTACTACATGAAATCATATACATAAAATAACTAAAAAATATTGGGTTTTTTGAGATATTTTTCCTGCATAATTGAGTCGGAGACCACTTTTAGTTGGATAGATAATTTGAAAGAATTTAATACATATATTTAATGTATAATAATGAATGAAATAATTTAAATGTGTATGTGAAATACGAAGCTGCGAGAGGAACAACAACAAGAATGAGTGCGACAACTGCAGTTGTGGATCAAACTGCAGCTGCGGTTCTGGCTGCAAATGCTGAGTCACGATGAATCTCCAAACATCTTCTATATATATATATATATGTATATATATATGAAGAATGAAGATGGAAGTAATGTCTCTGAATATGTGTTTTTGAATAAAGCAATGGGCATAAGTTGCATGATTTGATAACTTTGCCTTTTGGTTTGTATTTCTGCTGCTTAATTTGCATTGTCAAATCTGTGTGGGTAATGTTCGTGTATGATTTTGTAACTTTTTATATTTGAGTTGTAAAATCTGAAGAAAAAAACTTAAGATTTGGTGTTGTTTGACTTTTGTGAGTGCTGTGGAATCATAAATTTTATATATTTTTTAATTTAACCATGATAAATAATCATACACATATACACGATTGGATGTTTGGAGCATCTGGGCCTTCTAGATTCAAGCCCATGGATCGAACACATTAGTTAACTCGAAAACAAATTCAAACAAAAACAACAGCTTTCAGAAATAGCAAGGCATGGATTCATGAACAAAGACACTTTGAAGAACACAGACGGCAGACCTAAATCTCAAAACTTCTCTTAAGCAAGCACAACCCTGGATCCAATTCAAGTAGTGACAGTGTGATTTGATTGATCATGGAGAAGTTGCTTAGGTATATCGGATTCGATTCCTACAACCCATAACAGGGAGAAGAAACTCAACATAATCGTTACAAGTGACTCCATATCTATACAAAGTGATTGGCTCTAAAGCTCTGCAACCCAAATCATAAATCAATGCATAGGAGGAAAGATCTGGGAACAAGGGGAAGCAACCATGTCTTGAATGTACCTTTTCGGATTGGTCGGATCAAGCTTCCAATGAGTCTCGCTCATATATATACATGCGTATATGTGCCAAGCTTAGCCACTTCCATCAAGTTGTCCGAGAGAAAGAAGATGAGCCATGTATTGCTGCTGCTACCACATTTCAAAAGGAGAAAAGGTTAGTCTTAGTCCAGAACAAGAAGAAACATGGTAAAGGGCCTAAAGGCACAAGGATTTTACCACATAAACAACCAACCAAGATGAAGAATACATACTCCATTATCAAAGCATACACGGCTTGAGGGCACCGGAATAGGATTCCAACCCATAAATTTCGCATCTTTCTACTTTTTTTCTCCCTAGTTCATCCGGAGTATAGACTCTGCTACATACAATGACTGTGTATAACTGCTAATTCCCTGAGTTTTCCTGCCTTTTTTTGGTACAAGGAATTGGGTATCATTTGGATGGAAATAGACACAAAATTTGCAAAAAAAAAAGAGAGAGAAGAGACTGATAAAGAAACTTACAGAGTGGTAAGCGTAAGGTGATTTCCCCTGACGCTCAAAATGCTTAGCCATTATGGAGAACTCGATCGGACCCCATTCCTCCGATTCAAAGCAATTCCCAAGCGCCGCTTTGTACAGCTATCCACCCCCACAACCATACCCATTTCAGGAGTTTGCATTTTACAACATCAAATCCCTTACTATATCATAATCCAATAATCCAAGCTAGCTGAAGAGAACATTACCTTGGCAGTGTCTGTAAGAAGCTCTGTGCCGGCTGGGTAAGATGCATAAAACTGATCCGCTCTCGAAAATCCTGCTCTTGTTCTGCCACATCCGAATCCATTAACCCCATCAAAGCGAGATGAATTTGGACAAGAAAAACATGCGAAATCAGAGAGACGACAAATCATAAGTGAAATTGCAATTTTTCGTAAAAGAAAAATGGAGATGAGAAGAAATGGATGGGAGAGAAGATACGTGTTGTTGGTATAGAAGAAAGTCAAAGCAGCAGTGAAGCAGTAGAATCCAGCGTAAGATACGATCCTTCGAGACTTCTGGATCTTGAGAATCTCTCTCAACACTTCGTACACCATCATCTTCTTCGCCGAGCTACGAAAACAGGAATAAAACCCTAGAAAAACCCGCCCAGTTGTTTTTAAATTATTTTTTATAAATATAAAAAAGTTCAAATATGAATTTTGGGCCAAGGCCCAATACCTCCGCCTCATAAGCTAATGGGCCTCCCTTGTTCATGTATATGTATGTAAACAAGTAGAGTCCATTCCATATGATTCTCTTTTCCTATATATATATATATATATATATATATATAATATTCAAATCACTTCATTGTACTATTTAGGTCACATCTAAGTTTCGGGTGTGTGATATTTTTTTCGTATTTAATTAAAGGAAAATGACATTTTTCTACACATACTTTGTAAAATGTGACCTTTTCTTACACGAATTTTTAATTTGACAAAAAACTACACCAAATTATCAAATTTGTCAAATTGATACACAAATTACCCAATTTAATTGCAATTTTCTACACAATCTGAAAACGGTGCAGTGTCCGTTAACCGCTGACGTGGCACGCCACGTAGCAGTTGACGTGGCACGCAACATAGATTTTTTGCCACATCAGCATGACACGCCGGATTTTTTTAAAAAAAATCCAAAAAATATGAAAAAAATCGAAATTTTAAAAAAAATTAAAAATAAAATAAATAAACAGCAAAATATATATATACATATATATTCATATCTATATACAAATAAAAATATAAATATATATACAAAATAAAAAAACATACACATATATATATACAAATATATATACATATACATACAAACAAATATATTTATATATACATATACATATATAAATACATATATATGTATATATATACATATACATACATACATACATACATATATATACATAATAAAAAATATATATGTATATATGTAGGAGTATATATGTTTATATTTGTATTTGTATATAGATATGAATATATATGTATATGTATGTGTATTTTTTTGCTTTTTATTTTTTATATATGTATATATATAAATATACTTGTATGTATGTATATGCATATATATTTGTATAAATGCATGTATATATGTGTATATTTTTATTTGATATATATAGAAATATATATACATAGAAGTATTTATATTTATATTTGTATTTATATGTGGATATGAATATATATATATATGATTTTTTTTATTTTGTATATATGTATGTATGTATATGCATATGTATATATATACATATATATGTATATGTATATATAAATATATTTGTTTATATGTATATGTATATATATTTGTATAGATGTTTGTATATATATGTGTATGTTTTTTTATTTTGTATATATATTTATATTTTTATTTGTATATAGATATGAATATATATGTATATATATATTTTGCTGTTTATTTATTTTACTTTTATTTTTTTTTAAATCGATTTTTTTTTCATATTTTTTCGGAATTTTTTTAAAAATCCGACGTGGCATGCTAATGTGGCAAAAAATCTATGTGGCGTGCCACGTCAGCCGCCACGTGGCGTACCACGTCAGCCGCCACGTGGCGTACCACATCAGCATTTAACGGACACTTAACACCGTTTTCGTATTGTGTAGGAAATTGCAGTTAAATTGGATAGTTCGTGTATCAATTTGGCACATTTGATAATTTGGTGTAGTCTTTTATCAAATTAAAAATTCGTGTATGAAAAGGTCACATCTTACAGAGTCGAAAATGTCATTTTCTCTCTAATAAAAAAATATTGGTTGTTTTTTCGATGTTTCCTTACGTTTTCGATAAAACCCTCTCGTAAAAGTATTTTAACAATGTTTTCGGTGATGTTAGTCGATGCTATCCGAACCGTTCCTGATGATCTTATAGGCAACTCTAAAACGTGCTTATGCTTAGTGATGTGAAATTGGGTTGGGTTTATCCACTAAACCCAACCCAATAATTATATTTAGAACAATTATTTGGTCATTTTTATTTAATGGGTTTAATGGACTTAACCCATTAAAACCATGGGCTTACAAAATTAGCCTAATTAGCCCAATTAACCCACCATACAATAATCATTTTATTTTAATTCTGAAAATCCAACTTCTACAAACCCTAATTCTCTAACCTCTCAAACAACGTTTTTTCCTTTTTTTCCAAATCACCAACAAAGTGATCCAGATTCTTCCTTTGATAAGTTGCGATTCTTGTCGAGTTTCATCTGCATTTTCATTTTCATTTTCGAAAAGGTAAATCTAAACTTTGACATGTTATTCTGTTCAATTTCGCTTATAAGCAGTCTGTTAATTTATGAGGTATAGATTTTGTTCGTATTTTTGCCGCGGCTGTTGTCTTTCTACTTTCTGATTTAGTGTTTGTTCTTGAATTTAAGATATGATTTTTCTGTGAGATAGTGGAATCATACAATTGTTGGCTTCAATTATATTTTATAATTCAGGATTTTGTTCTTAGGTATATGGGTTTTGGTCTTTAGTGGCGCATGCAATATGTTCGACTAAATGTTTGAACGAAATAGGCACATATTTCATCTGGGTTGGGCTCGAATTCGTGGAATTTCTTGTAAAAACCCTAGCTTTGGTTCGGGTTTGTGGGCCGTCTGGGAAGTGAGCTCCTGATTGGAAACCCTAGTTTGTGTGTTCGTCCTTCAGATTAACTTGCTCGCCTTGTTCGATTTGGTAATTGGATTATGGTGATTGTTTGTTCGCTCGATTCTGGTTTTTTCTGCTTCTATTTGAATTTGCATTTCGTCTTGTGTGCTCGCTAGTTTTTTTTTGGTGTAAAATGTTAATGTATAGATCAAAAGAACCGTTTGTTGTACATGTCAGCCTCTTGATTCCGCAAAAGTAGGACACCCATGCCAAGTGGTAGCTAAATCAGCTCAATAGCTGTTACAGTAATATTTGTTATCGCTAATGGTTGCTAACGGATGCTCTCTGTCAGATAAAACCAATCTTCAAGGCAGCTTTTGTCTTGCTGTTTTTCACCCCTGTCAATGGAGATGAGAGTGTCCCTCATGGTGCGGTCGATTTGCTTGATAATCTCCATTTCGGTCCGTTTCTTTCCGTTAAAAATCCGGTTATTTCGTTCTTTCCACACCTGATAAAGGGTGGATTGCAGCAGCAACTTTGAGTTCATCCGTCTGTGTCGGCTTCCATCCTTGGCTCGCTCAGTTAACCAACTATGACATTGTAGAACAGGTGGGTATGGGTTTCCTCTGCCATTTCGCAGAGGACACATTGTGTCTCCGTTCTGAGTCCCCAACTTGCCAAGCGGTCCTTTGTTGGCAACTTCTGTAGAATTATCTCCCAATGCAAGAACCCAAAACGCGGTACTGTTATTGTGCTAGCTAGTTGTTATTGTGATTTGAATTAGCTCTACTAGTTTAGATCTGGAATTTATATTCGCGATTCACCTTTGTGTATAGTTTCAGCCTTACTTGATATGTTTGAAAAATATGAACTTTGGTGTCTGCCGTACTATTCATTCTCTAATGGTCTTTGCTTCTATATGTTTGCTTGAGTGGGTTACGTATTCAGGTGCCTATGTTTTTTCCCCTGATATGCTTGTAATGGATCTTCGTGATCTGCCCCTTTCGTTGTTCTGAATCCACAGTTGGAGGGGAAGTCTCGACTGATCTTGTAAAGATCTCTGTGGGCGATCGGTTCCATTCAACCCTTCACATGCTCGTTCTCGTAACATCCGTTGAGTTCTGTGAATCCGATGCGAAGAATCGAATGTTCCATTTGAATTCAATCTGATTCAATATTAGGGATTTTGCAGGAGATGCAGGTTTTGCTAAAGGACATAGTCCCAGCGGCTCAGAACAACATAAACACGGCTTTCATCATCCTCGAAAAGGGCAAACCGAGTCCTGGACCAAACGGGAAGACATGTTTGGTCCTGGCGGCAGACCAGACAGCAGCGGTTCACACGCAGTTGTGGGGCAACGAGTGCGAAGCCTTCGAGCCAGGGGACATAGTGAGGCTAACCAGTGGTATATTCTCTTATGTCCGAAACCATGGACTCGTTCTCAGAGCCGGGAAGAGAGGGAAGATGGAGAAGACAGGAGAGTTTGCGATGGTGTTTGTTGAAACTCCAAACATGAGCGAGATCCATTGGAAGCTTGATCCGACCAATCCCAAGAGGTACATTCAAGAGATGGTCGCTTCCCCTTATTCTCAGATCTTTCCTCCTATGCGTTGATTGATGATTTGGGTTGCAGAGCTTTGAATCCAATCGCTTTGTACAGACATGATAACGCTTATACATGTTGGTAAAGAAAAATATTGTATTTTTTCGAATCAAAATTAAGCAAATTCAAAACTTTGATTCCGGAAAAATCGAATACACAATTAACAATGACTTCCTGATACGTTGAAGACATATTTAAACTCACAGAAACTATCACGACTTGGAAAAAAAAAGTAAGCACCTTTCATGCGTTCCAGCAAAGGGTTGAAAACACTGACGATAAACACAAATTCAGCATCACATTATTCACAAGCTTGAAGCTTTTGGTTTTTTTTATTTATTTATTAACGAAACGATACAAACGAGTTCGAGGCCTGGACATCACCGCCAGAGAAACGAGGGGTCTTGCTTCCGACAGATCTCTCTACTCGTAATCTCTGTGGTGGCGCTTCCTGCATTTCTTCTCAGACCGCTTAGAAGAACCCCTTCCAGCACGTGGGCCATCGCCGCCAGAGAAACTGCCATCGGAATCAGAAGAAGCTGCCACCTTGCTCCTCCGCTTTTGTCGTCTATCGTCAGTGTCCACCGAGACTTCTGAATCAGATTCATCTGAATAGTTATGTCGGCTTCTCCTTCTACTCTTCTCCCTCCTACTCTTTCTCCCATGCCGCCTTCTATCAGCATCCTTGTCCGAAGACTCATCATCCTCCCTCTTTCTTCTTCTCCTGTCCTTTCTTCTCTTACTCTTATTTTCATCCTCATCATCTGAATCCCTAGTACTTCCCCTCTTGTGAGCCTTCCTCTTCTTCGATCTCCGCCTCCTCTCCCTATCTCCTGAATCAGAATCAGATTCATCTGATGAATCAGAATCCATGTCTTTCTTCCTCGTCGATGATTGCTTCTTGCCACTCCCCTTCTTCCCATACCTCTCCGCTATAATTTTCTCAATCTCTGAATCAACCTCGGAATCAGAACTCTCGCTGTCCTCTTCCTCCTCTTCGCTACTCTCGTCAGCCTTGGCCCCACCCTTGCCAACACTGCTCTTGATTTTCTCCAACCCTGACATAACTGCAGCCTCAATCTCTGCAGGGTCTTTCTCCTTATCCTCCTTAACACTCAGAAAGTTCCTACACTGAAAAGTCAAGTGCCCAACACGGCCACACTTCTTACAAGCACCACGAGCCTCGTCATTGTTCGAGCCAGTTATACGGGCTAGCGCCAACAGACCCTGAAAGCTTGCATATGCGTTCTCAGGATCTGCGGATTTCTGCTGGGTGTTCTTCGGTTCATCTTTGTTGGTGGGCGCGTAAGGATCATATCCAATCGCACTCTGCCATATACCGTGGGTCTGCAAAGCTGCACTGCTATGGACCCGGTTGTTTGCAGGCATACGAACCCTCCCTGCTGTGGCCGGCATCTTCTCGAAACCCTAAAATCTCTCCTTTTTATAACCTGTAAACGAAACCCTAAAATGTCATAATCTGAAAGAAAGTAAGCAATAGATTCTACCAACTCGGAATTATCCCCAAATTAATCCAATCGAATTCCCAACTAAACATAAAGCGAGGGAAATTTCAACCCAAGATCATCAAAACCCATATACAAATTCGCTGGTTGACATACAACGTTCTAGGGTTCCAATTACGACTGCAGCCGATTGATTAAAAACAGAAACGGAAGAAACATTTACCAGGTCTGACAGAATAACCCTAACGGAGGAGTATCCTGTGCCGATGGAAAAAGAAGAGCGAGAGAGACGAAGTCCTCTCCGATTCTGTCCAGAGAGAGAGAGAGAGAGACCCAGCATCCGGACATTTGTGCACTAATTTCTGCAATGTAAAAAAAAGGAAACCGCCTTTAGTTTTTTCCTTTTTGCAGGTTTGCCCCAATACTTCTGAGATTCTTCCATTTAAACCCCTAAAATATTGTTTCACTGTTTTGTTGGAAATAGTTATTGCTTTCAAATATTAATGTATTCGAATAATATTTTTAGTGCCAAACAATGTCATTAAATGGGTTCCTGAATTGTTTAAGAGAACGTTCAATTTTTATTTTCCATAAACATTAAGATGTGCCACGTGTCAAACAAGCGTTGTGCGGACACCTGTTTATGTGGGTCCCAGAAGGCCGTTCGAAAGCACAAGTCAAACAAACGGTCGGGCAATCGCGTTTACACCCTCCGGATATGTGTCCGTTATAATTAAGTGTGGAAGTTTCTGTTCGTTTCTTCATAATTGAATCGAATCGAAAAATATAGTATTTTTTTCAATTCGCATCATTTTAAATTTCTGAACGGTATTATTTTTAGAAAACCGAATTTTTTAGAACCAAAATTGAACCGAACTAAATTCTAAAAATCCCGAAAAATTGTACAATTTTAAAGAAAATCTATCTTTAAAAAAAAACCAGAACCAAGACAAACCGAATCGATATAATATAAAAATCGAGTGGTATCTATTTTTATAAAACCGATATATTATCGTCCTGAACCCGAACCGATTCTTGAAACGTCCAACTTATAATTAAATTTAAAGCTAGGAGATGTTGAGCCAAAAACATTTTTAGAAAGAAAAAACTACCCCTAAATACGCAGTCATTGTAATGGTTCATAATACGACATGTAAAATAATTAATTATATACATGAAATCCATGAGTCACTTTCAATCTCTTTTAGTTTTCTGGTATTTTAGTTCGCGATTCAAGTTTTGAAAACTTTTATGTGACTAAGAATTATAAGAATAAGTATTTTTTGTTTTTGTTTTATATTTTCATTGGGATATAATGAGTTGTATTATACCATTTGTTGCTCTTATATTGGATAGGTCCCGTGAGTTGTGACTAAAAATTTTCCGGTATCTGCAACATTATATGTCTTGTATGATTCAAAACCACAATAAATAAGTAATAATTTAGAGAACGATATTCGTTTAAAAGTTTTATCTTTGTCATTAAATATGCATGCCCAGAAATATGACCATGACGTCATAATCAAATGTGAAACTAGAGGCAGAACTTGTAAGTTTGTAACTAAGGAAACATTACAAGAAAAGGGATATTTAGTTGGGTGGGAAGATCGTGTCACGGGCATTATTTGATTCCAGATTTTGAAATATATGAATCTTAAAATATACCATTTTTGTGCAAATTGGATTCATTTAATTTTTAAAACCATTATCCACATGGGTTTTTTTTTTTTTTTTTTTTTTTGCAATTTGCGTTTTTTACACCTTGCAATTTGCATTCTCTTTCGTTTTTCTTTGTTGACTTCAACAAGCCACGACAAAAAAATTTAAAAAAAAATATCATTTTTTAAGTGTTGAAAACACATCGATCACAAAAACATTGGGAACTCGCAACGGTTGAAACTTCAACACTTCCAAAAAAAACTAACTATTTACTTTTAAACGGTTCGGATATGATTCTAATTATAACTACAAGTGAATAAAATGCGGAATTATAATAAAAAAAGAAAAAAAATCCATTATTCCAATGTATCATTAAAATTTTTTCAAGATGATTCATATTTAGTATGCATGGTATCCTCGAAAATACACGCAAATTGAAGATTTTCACGTGAATGGAATGCATGCATCTTCCTAAAATCCCACCGAAAAAAAAAAATCAAATATTTTATAAAAATGCAATTGATACATAATATCAATAAACACGTGAAGCAAAGGAAATTGCTGTCACGTGAAAGAAGCTAAAGCAAACGAAAGAAAATTATGTTTTCCACTTCTCCGTTTCATATTAGAGCCACGATTTTATGAATGTTCTAAGTCAATGAATCATATTTATCGTTACAAAAAAAAAATGAAACATATTTATATTTGAAATATAAGGACAATGTGAATATCGCAACCCCGATATTGATATTCTAATCTTGAAAAATGGCATACGTCGTATAATTTAGTAATTTCAATATCGAGTTACGACGGGTTTTTTTTTAAAGGTGTACATTTAAAGGATAGTTCGATCATATAACATATATATATATATATATATATATATATATATACCATTTTTTTGTGCATCGAGGAGTACAAAATAAGGGAGAATCTAATGGCCGAGAACGACTTAACGCCCGAGTGGAGACTCATCCTTTCTGACGTCATCTTCTCTTCTTCCTACCCAAAAAAGAAACTTAATTAAAAAAAAGAAAGAAAGAATTTTGATTTTCGGGAAAGAAAGATCGATGACGATGACAAAACTAATTAACAGCGAAAATAAATTAAAATTATTTTAAGAGAGAGAGATGGGCTTTAAGGTGGGACCGTACGCCATTAATGCCATCTCCCGGCCTCTCTCTCTCTATCTCTTCTGTTTCTGGGTGAAAAGGTTAAAACAAAAAGAAGGGGGGCCGTGAAGAATTACTTCTTCGTTTGCTAGTTGGTGGGAGTCTTGCTTCTTTTTTTTTTTTTTTTTTGCTTTATATTTGTTTTGCCACCAGAAAAGTTGATTGATTTGATCATGCATGCATTTCGGATAAAAGTTGTAAATCTTTTGTTTTTCCCTTTTTTTTCCCGACAAGTGGATCTGTTTCTGTCTCGCTTTTACATTGATATAAAGTCTTGGTTATTGTATTCAATGTTTCTGAAATATAGGAAAGAGGTGTGCAGAGCTTTGGTTGTATCTGAAGTTCGTCGAGGGTCATCCATGGGGATTTGCATGAGTGCCCGGGTCAAAGCTGAGAGTCCAGGTAAGACAGGTACTTCAAAGTTTCATGCTTTTTTTTCATAATCTCTTTTGCTAACTGATCAAATTCTCGAATTTGGATTATAAAAAATAGAAACTTTCTGGTTTCAGCGTGGATACTGTTCTTCGCTTTGTCTTGTTTTCTTCTTGGGTCTTGATATGTCTGGTTTTTGAGTTGTGGGATCTTTCCCCTCTGCTCCATCACGACAAGATCCTGTTTGAACTTTGGAAAGCTAAAACTTGTTTCTCTGTCTGAAAATCTCTGATATTTCCATTGGAGGTTAGGTTTTTGGTGGTTGGAATGTAACGGCATTAGCCTCTCAGTTAGGCAAATGTTTTTCGACAAATCTATGCACATTACTAATATTTCCGAAAGTTGTCCTCTTTCTCGTTGAATCAATTCACGGCTTTTGTTTTCAGAACATATAGGCCAAAGGGCATGATAATGCAGAGATTTCTGATTCAGACAAGCTATTGAGATCCTTTCAAACCATTTATAGGCAAATGCTTATTGGGGGAAAAAAATGTGAAACTTAACGTTTGTTTCGGTGGGTGTGTAGGAGGAAGTCCTAAGTACATGAGCTCGGATGGGAACGACAAGGGAAGTTTAGGCAGCAAGTCTTCTTCCATGTCAGTTCGGCCGACTCCACGGACAGAGGGCGAGATCCTGCAGTCACCAAACCTCAAGAGTTTCGGCTTTTCCGATCTCAAAACCGCAACACGGAATTTCAGACCAGACAGCGTGCTTGGTGAAGGTGGCTTCGGTTGTGTTTTCAAGGGATGGATTGATGAGGTGGCTCTCACCGCCACGAAACCAGGCACCGGTATGGTTATAGCCGTCAAAAGGCTTAACCAAGATGGTTGGCAAGGTCACAAGGAGTGGCTGGTAAGCTAAAAGCTAGTTCTTGTTTACTTCTTGCTGTATTAGCTTTGCCTGTGGATCGTCTGAAAAGGGTTTCTGTTCCATCGTTGTTGCAGGCCGAAGTGAATTACCTTGGGCAGTTTTCTCATCGTCATCTCATGAAGTTGATCGGTTATTGCTTGGAGGACGAGCATCGGCTTCTTGTCTACGAGTTCATGCCTCGGGGAAGCTTGGAGAATCATCTTTTCAGGAGTATGTTCTTCGTCTTCGTTAATCCCCAGATGCTGTCAAAGCTAAAACCTTTGTTTAATATTCGCAACATTCGAATTGATTTCGGTTTCAGGGGGGTCGTATTTCCAACCCTTGTCTTGGAATCTCCGGTTGAAAGTGGCTCTTGGGGCGGCAAAAGGCCTTGCCTTTCTCCACAGTGCCGAGACTCGAGTGATATACCGCGACTTCAAGACTTCCAACATCCTTCTTGATTCGGTATATTTCAACTTTTTCACAATCAATGACGTGATTCTCACGAAAAAACCGCAAAAGTTTCAAGCTTTATGATGAAAAAACCGTCTTCGACATGGCCACAGGACTACAATGCAAAGCTTTCTGACTTCGGGTTGGCCAAGGACGGGCCAACGGATGATAAAAGCCACGTCTCTACACGGGTCATGGGTACCTACGGATATGCAGCTCCTGAATATCTTGCCACCGGTCAGTTCCAAACTAGTTTCAGATCATTATTTCTGTCATCGGTTTCTTCTTCTTCTTCTTCTTCTTCTTACTGAATCTGAAACTTTCCACAGGTCATTTGACAACAAAGAGCGATGTCTATAGCTTCGGGGTTGTGCTTCTGGAGATGTTGTCTGGACGGCGAGCTGTGGACAAGAACCGTCCAACCGGAGAGCACAACCTCGTCGAGTGGGCGAAACCATACCTTGCAAACAAAAGAAGGGTATTCCGGGTTATTGACAACCGGCTCCAAGATCAGTACTCCATGGAAGAAGCACATAAGGTGGCTACTCTCGCCATGAGATGCCTATCCACGGAAATTAAGCTCAGACCAAACATGAAAGAGGTTGTCTCGCATCTCGAACAGATCCAATCTCTTAACGCCGCGAGGAGGGAGAGGAGGACGCGAAGGAGCAGTGACAGTGTTATCGCCAAGAAAGCGAAGGTCGGTTATGGTCAGCCATCGCCTATGGCTGGCGGCAAAGGGCCCG
>NW_010967707.1:1934268-1976094 GCF_000463585.1 Tarenaya hassleriana | reverse complement strand
CCCTGCCAATGGCACTGCCGCTTATCCTCGGCCGTCTGGTTCGCCACTGCATGTCTAGATGTTATGGCAATTTTTAATTTTCCACGAACTTCTATAGGTAAAAATTGAATCTTTTTTTTTGTTTTGAAAATGTATCCTTTCTCTTACCACTTTATAAACAGTGTATACATATATATTGATACATATATGTTTCCGGTGCAGTTCAAATATGGGCTTTTATCATTCTTATATATTTGGGCCTCAGACAAAGGTCATTATTAATTATCTTATGGGTCAATCCAGCCATGAATGAAAGAAAAATAAAGTACTCGGTAAATTTCCAATTTGACTGGTCATCACATACATATATAGTCACTACAACTACAATTACAACTTGCTTTTATACTAAATCTGGGCTGTCGGCTGAAAATCTTGTTGCAACCGCCTCAGCTTCCCAAAATTCCCACAAACTTCCAACTTTGCCCCCCCAAAAACAACGAACATAAGAAAGTGAACCATCCACTTTGACGGCCGCAACCAAAGCTCCTAAAGAGAAGGGGTAAAAATGGAATTACCGAACAAGGAAAGTCTTTCCTCCCTTGGCTAATTTCATTTTCTGCTACGCCTTCGGCATAACAACAGCTAAAAAGGGTAAATATTAGAATAGATATTAGACAGTAGACACTATACTAATATAATATAATAAGGTCTATATATTTTGAGATCTTCCGAAAATGCCCCTGACGGAGTTAGACCCTGAAGTTCTTGCCGACGTAGGTCTGACCAAACTGCCAGTGAGATGGGACGATGTTCCAGGAGGTGGAGGTTCTACGGTCACTGCCTGTGACGCGGAAGGAGAGCGACTGACCAACCAAAACGGAGTTAGATTGCCAATTCTGCCCCCAGTTCCTGCTCATGCTCATCCACCCAGTCCGTGACCCTTTCACGCTCACCCTCACTATGTCTCCGGCTCCGGCCACGTTCGTTATCAGCACCAAGTTGAAGTAACGGAACCCGTTGATCGTGAAACGTATCCCTCCTCTTTTCCGGCATGGCACCCTACATAAGTAAGCCGTACGCCGCGAGGTCAGTTTCGTCATTTTCCATGACCATGAACTTTTTCTTCTAGGGTTTCACAACTCAAGGGCTTTTTCCTATCTTCTTAATCGTGTCCTATGCACTTTCTCGAAGGGGATTAAGGGTGTTTTCTTACCGGCGGTAAGCGACGGGAACGATTCCGGCGCGATATTCGGCGATTCTAAGGAACATGGGCATGGCGAGATCGAAGTGAGGCCTCGGAGGATTGCACCAGCCGCCATTGTCGCTGGGAAGAGCGAAGTTCGGAGGGCAGAAGTTGGTAGCCGTGATGAAGATAGAAGGGCTCCCCGAATGGCACCATGTGGGATCGTTTGCGCATTTGATCTCGAAACATGCTCCGCAGCGGTAGCCATTGTTGAACAAAGCTGTGCTTAACGCCGCTGTGCTGACTCCATAGCCTTGGCTGTAAAGGTTTCCGTACCCACAAGCACCCCCTGTTTTCAAGACAGAAGAGCAAGTGAAAAGTGTTCTTTTAGAGTTTATTGTCTCTGGTATGTGATTGAGAGAAAGCTAGGGTTTTGAGGCGATTTGCAGGCATGGTTTCTTGAATCTCGGCGTGAACTGTGCCGTTTCTGGGTTAAGTTTCCGATTTGGTACAGACATTTTACAATGTAAGACGAAAATAACAAAATGGGTCTGAGTCTTTCTCCTAATGTCATGGTAAAGCCGAGAATATAAAATCTTTCAAGAAAACACTGCCGAAATAGTTAATGGTGGTTCTTGATGATCAGACATACCCATAGTTCCTGAAGCATCAGAACCTCCATAGAAAGTGGCATGAGCATTCTGCCAAGCTCCACCTCTGTACACACCTGGTATTCTTGCTTCGGACATTGATGTTAAACCCACAAGAACGGTCAGCACAAAGACCCAACCAGACATTGCCATTGTCAGAGAGAGAGAGAGAGAGAGAGAGAGAGAGAGAGAGAGATGAGGAAGAAGGCAGATGATGAGTGGTAAATTGTTCGTGCTTGTGGAGGAGGGAATGGAAGGTGTATATAACTACATGGGAAAAATATTTTTTTAATAACAAGATTATACCACATAAAAATGGAATTCAAATATTCTAATTAAAGATTCAAAATTTTGGATAAAAATGGAATTCAAATATTCTAATTAAAGATTCAAAATTTTGGACCCTACTAAACATATTGCATTAACATGATTAAATGTCTATATTTTTTGTCATTTCTTCTATTGTGGACCAGAACATGTCTCACCCCCGAGCGTGTATCTCACGGCCCAATCATATTTGTATGTGTACGGATAAAGACGTTTAACTCCTGTCGGATATGAAGCCGTTGCTTCACGCGCCTCTCACTCGCGTCAAACTAATCTTTGTTTTCGTCCCTTTCACTACAAAATTCTGTTTTTCTTTCTTACGCTTACGCATTTACGCTAAATTAAAAAAAAAAAGTGGCAAATATAGGCTGCTAAAGTTCGCGAATTATATAATATTACACTATCATATCCATAATTATTTATGGGGAAAAAATCTACCTAAGAATTTGAAGAAAAACCTTAATACTTTTAAAAAGAAATTATAAAAATTGTTTCCCATCCCAGTTTTTATAATAAAGAAGTTATTATATATGGTATGACTGATTTTTAAGTCACATAATAATATTAAATGCATTTTTAAAAAATAAAATTCAAAAAATATATGTTGTGAAGTACATGTATAAACGCGTTACAGTGTACATAGGGAGGTATCGAGGTAGGACCGTAGGACTACTATCCACAAAAAAAAAAAAAAAATCAAATAGACAACGAGCCAACACTGGTCTGTGATATGACGAATTTAGCCCTGGGAAAGTTACTGGCCCATGATAACAAACGGGAGGAGATTGGGGGGGCAATTGTGGGAACAAAGGAAAGAATAGGGGTACGGGAGGGAGAAGCGTGATTAACGGCTGGGATTGGAGGATAAAGAGTGGGGTCCACATGAGAGAATCCGAACCAAACTGGAAGACACTTGAAGAGAAAGAGAGTCCGACGTGGACTATATGGGTCCCGCATGATTACCGTAATCATCGGAACATGTTAACCGGCGAGTTCGTTTTAAAATTTTAACTAAAGAGTGTCCGACGTGGACTATATGGGTCCCGCATGATTACCGTAATCATCGGAACATGTTAACCGGCGAGTTCGTTTTAAAATTTTAACTGAGTGAAGGTGGGTATACCGATAATAAATTTATTAAAACGAATATCTAAATAAATGAGAGTCTAAGCTCAAACCATACAATAATTTATTATTGAGAAAAACTGTGTTTTCAATGTGAAAAAAAAAGAAAGGAAAAAAGATCTCGAGCCACACGCTATTATTACTATACGCATGCTTGCGTATTTTCCTCTTATTTCCCCTAATCAATTAAAATTTTGAAATAATAAATACATTATAATTCTTTTTCCCTTTGAGATGGTATATGAAAAAAATTACCAGCGCAGTTGTTTGTTTTACATTTTGAAGTTCAACAAACAAATAATTTTTACGTGATAAAAATTAAGTGTATGGGCGCAAAATTAAGAATTTTTAATTTTTAATATAACTTCTTCAAAAGTTAAAACGGGTGTAGGAGTTCAACCTCCCCCACGTGCTTCTCCACAACACTGTCTTTTGTACCAAAAATGATACGTGGGCCAATAATATCCTGACGCGTGTGCAACAACTCCAATTTCTTGGTGGAGATGGGATCCAATGACGCAATCCTCACCCTACCAAACGTGGGCCAATACAAAATCCGGTATTGTTGCTGTTATATTAACATTGTATTATTCTCTTTTTTTTTTTTCTCGGAAAAAAATTAACATTTTTTTTCTAATAAATAGAATGCATGGATATTTGTATGAAGAGTTCAGATACAAATTTATATAAGTTTAACATGTAATTTGATTACTACATATTATATAGTATCGTATGATAACATGCTATTATTGCAATAATTTGAGTGAAGCTACTTACATATATTGAAAATCGAGACACAATGTTACAAGCGCTGGATTTTCAGTGGCATCTATTTGGCCCCTTCGATGAATTCATTCTCCTTAATCATTTTTGTTCTTGTTCTTTTCGTATTTCTAAAGATACGGTTAATTAGTCAAATTAATGATATTAGTTTAGGTTAAATTAAATACAGTATTTGAGTTGGTGGTGGGGCTATATATAGGTTAAAATAACAGCAAGCAACAATACCGGATTTTGTATTCAGATTAACAGGTTTTCAAAGTAGTATTGGTTACATAAATTGTTGTTCACCTTGGTGAAAAATCCCAGGTGTCATTTTGTCCACATATATCGTGACGATTAAGAAACAATAAGATGGGATACAAATTTCTATTTCTATTCAGCGCTCAAACGCAATTTTGAAATTTTGAGCCAAAGACAAAGATATATGGCTAAGTCCATGTGATATTATCACTGTTTCTGCCTTGGACTCGCAAATCTTATAATCATTTTTTTATTTTTGGATTGAAATAAGTTGTCACTGAGAATATAGGCGCCATTATACGAAGCATGCAGCTAGCATGCGACATAGCTCATTATAACGTATGCTGGGTTAGGTGGGAATATCAAATAGTGGAAGTGAATGCTTGCATAAGTTGTTTATATAGAACCAAGATCTTTGTTGGTTCACTTATTGGAAGACCGCTAATGATTAAACTGTTGAGCTTTCGGGCTGCAAAACCCTATCCGAATAAGCTGGTTTTATATGGTTTAAAATTAATATCTTTATATATTGGAATAAATGGACAGAGACATTAGAGGAAGACTGGTTTTGACTAAACGAGCCCAGAGAGGGAGACAAACATGTCAGCTTTCCTCAATAATTGTCTGAAAACGAGTTAAAATTGTCTGAAAATGATTTATGGTTAACCATTGATGCCTTACGATTTCGTGGAAAACACTTGGCTTAATTAATACTCGTAGATCATATATATAAATATAGAATATCATTCCAAAATTTTATAGCGTATATGATAAACCGGTAGAATTATCAGAATCCGTGAATAAAATTGGTTGTACATATAAAAAATGGATGGACCACATAATTACTTCAGCAAAATCATTCATTTCCTTTTCGTTTTGTCTCTCTCTTTACGCAAATCTCCCCAAGGATGAAAGAATTATTAAAATGGGAAAATGAATATATGATGCGAGTAAAATAAGATTTGAGATATGATGGAGAATAATAATAGATATAATATCATTATACCAAATATTATATATCTGATTTGTTTCTATTATGTCTATATTTCTTTTTTACTCTGTTTCTTAACTTTTCTATAAATATGTATTTCATTTTCATTATAATGTAACCAGAATAAGAAGAGATATAACAATAAATAAAAGTAATTCCGTTCATTTCTTTATTTTCGTATTTTATTTTTTTGCGAGAATTACATGAAAAGTTAAAGAAAAGCGTCGGAGCCCACACAAGTAAATAAAAAATTGGAAAAATGTTCTATGGAAATTAAAAATTTTTAAAAAAATTATTTGAATATATATATATATATATATATATATATATATGTATATGAATTGAGGCTAAAATTTTGTACGAGTGACTTATTTAAAAAAATTGGAAAAATGTTCTATTGAATTGCATTGCAATGGGTCACCTTCAATTAAAGCAACCTACTATCACAACTAACATAACGACCATTCTTTAAACGGCGACCAATTTGATTAAAAGAAGGTTCGTTGGCTATGAAGTCAGTTGAATCAGACTTTGAGTAATTCAAGTATCGTTCCTCGTCAAACGCCGTAGTTCCAAGCTTGATGCGAACGGCATCCTTGATCATGTCTTAATCCGACAAAAATCTTTTTAAATGTGAAATTAATCATAGTAAATATGGGCCCATCGCAATCCCTGGCCCACAAGTAAACGAGGCCCAATCTCAGAAACATCTTTTGATCCTTGTATGACGAAAAAGCCCTTGACCTTCAACCGAACATTGACCATGGCAACCTCGCTTGAAAAAGTTGCAGTTTATACAAATCGACCAAACAATGAATCGAACAGCACAATTAGATTAAAAATAAATAAAATCAAATGAAATAACCATTTCCTAATGGGGAGGAATTACATGAATAGGTGTGTGTGTCGTCAGCTGCATAACTGAGAGAGTGTCCGCCCCCTCCCTGCCATTAGCCATGCACGTCATGCTCATACTGTTCCCCCTCTGTCTCGACTGCAACAATCAATCACCACACGCCATAACCATCAGCCTTTTTTTTTTAATTAAAAAAAAACAGTACGGACGGCTGGAAAATCACCTGAAAGAACCTCAATTCCACATTCTATTTTCACAAAGTTTATGGAAAGGATATGCATAGGTTTCTACCTCGCAGTACACTTCTTGGGTTTTGCAGCTCCACAACGACGTGGGAATACAGGTGAGGTAATGGCACCATGAACAATGATTGTTCAGATCCGTCCCCCGAAGTAGCACTACCAGCCCGCCAGTGTATCTGATCATATCGACATAACTTTCACATCAGAGATCCAAAAGGAAGAACGGTACGTTAGAATATCGATGTGTGTTGAAGAGGCGAGGCGGCGATAATAGCATACCCGGCTATCAAAAGTACTAAAGACATGACCCAAAGAACATATTGGTACGTCTTGTGTTTGGACTTAGCAGACGATGCGGCATTTCCTCTGGATGCACTCTTCTGGTTGAAGTATCCATACTGAGGACGGATCAAGAACACAAACCCTAGGAGAAAACCGGAAGTGAATCCTCCGAGATGCGCAAAGTTGTCTACGTGGGGAAGGATACCCACAGCTAAATTTACTGCTATGATGAAGATGAGAGTCAGAAGAGCTGCAAACTGCAAATGGGAAACAGATGATGAAGCTTTCAGCACAAGGGAATGTGAAAGTTCCGACCATTTTTGTATCCGGTTATTTCGATAACGTAGAAATCACAGTTACCTTATTGGCGTATATAGTCCAATTTGTGAGGAGCTCAGAAAGCATAGCGCCAAGCAAGCCAAAAAGTGCTCCAGAGGCACCAACAGAGATACCCGTCCGGTTAAAGAGAGAAGACAACAAACTTCCACCAAAACCAGAGATGATGTAGAGCAATCCAATGCGTACTGTCGATAAAAGTTTCAGAAAAGGGTGAGAAGGTTTTTCGGCTGTGGAAACAAAAGCTGTTCCATGCAGCAATATCATGCTCACGGTTTTCATGTTAGCTGTGATAAGCATGATGTCCCTATATCCGGAAAAGGAAGACAGCTGAGAAATATAATATAACCAAAATCATCAAAATGCGGTCTTTAGCATATGTCGCATGGCTTGATTGCAAAACACAGCATTTCATGATCAACAGACACTGCAAAAGCTATGAACTTCCACGAAGAGACAGAAAGAGCCGAGATTCAGACAAATGGTTCATCCTAGAAGATGGGAAGAAGTTGACAACAACTGAGAAAAATCTGGAGCATACCAAATCCAAATTCTTGTTCAAGTCGAATTCCAATGAAGAGAAGGCTCAGCATATTGGCAAGTACGTGGAAAACTCCAGCATGCAGCCATATGCAAGTGAATAAACGCCAGACTTGGTGCTTTTGGACAACCATGGAAACCTCTAAGGCGCCCATTTTCTCCAATCTGGAAAGCAAAAGGCACCATTGTAACGCATAAATGCAAATTTCACGCTCCGGGTACAGCTAAACAGCTGGCTGAGAATCTTAACCTCACAAGCATATGCAGCCATAGGACAACTCCTAGTGAATACTACATGAAAATGTACATTAAGTTCCGAAATGTAATCAAGTATGAATTATCACCACAACTCCCCTTCTGAGTTAACTGTAAGAAACTACACAAAAAGCAAAGGTTCAACTAAAATTGCCCAAAACATGAAATCACATAAATTTCTTGTCTGAGTTCTGAGACCACATGGAATCTAAGGTCTAGAACAAGTAGCTATATTCAACATGACAGCTGCTAATGTCGATCGTCAATGTAAAAATCATCAAGAACTAATTAACGCCCCCATCAAAATTTCGCATATCATCATATTATAATAAACGAATTTAAAATGTTTGTCATTGGAAATTCATGAAATTGAACATATCGAAATCAACTGTAGATTCAAAAGACTTTTAGCGAGACTCTCAACGACCAGACAAACAAAACCGCGAATTACACAAACATGTACGCATAGTTGCAAAGAAAAGGTCGGAGATTTAGGATACCCACGTTAAAGAAGAAGGACCCAGAAGAGGATTTTCCTTCATGGGTTGAAAAGCGAACCTCCCCAAAACCCTAGCGAAGCAATTCGGCGAATTCCTGGGGCAATTGTTAATGTACATGGCGATGACGAACAGTGCAATGTTAGCCACCACGAACGCCGGCACGAGCCACGGAAACCACAGCTTGAACGTTCTGAACTCTGAGAACGGCGAGTGCTTCCTCCGGCTACGCGCCGCCGTAGACGGCGGTTGTACGGACGGGTTGTGCGGCGGCGGGTTAACCACCTTGATCTCCACGCCCTCCCGCCGATCCCGCGTCATTAGAACTTCTCCTTCAGGCCGATTCGATCCAGAGAACAAAACCTGAGGAAAAAAAGACTCGAGCTTCACGACATTGTCGTGCAAACGCGAAGGGGAATCTCGTGTAACGAGAAAATGAATCAAGCGTCTTTGCTGCTTTACAGGTAATTAAATCCTCGCGGAGACGTTAATTAACTATATAATTAAGTGACTCTTCTTAAGGCGAATGCATAATACATACTATAATAAGAATACGTGACTACATACATATATGCATATAAAATCTCCGGCAAGATCCAATTTTCATTAATTAGATTGATTTGATTTGATTTGATTAATGAGGAATACAATGGATGATAAGTCACATGGAAATGAGTCAGATTCAAGTCTTAATAATAAATAATAACCTTTGATTTTGATAATTCACCTGATCTTAATTCAATAATAAAATATTCCTTTCCTTTTCTTGTAATTTCAGAAGATCTGTTTGCTTTTTTGGGCTATTTGCTTTTTCATATATATCAATTAAATATTTTATGAGCAATTGACAGCAAGCGTTTGTAGTCCAACGGTTAGGATAATTGCCTTCCAAGCAATAGACCCGGGTTCGACTCCCGGCAGACGCAGTATCCATTTTATTATTATTTTTGGCTTGGGCATATAACAGACAGGTAACTACTTGAATTGAAGATTGAGAGTGAAGCGAAATTTTCGAACTCTGTTTATTTGCGAGTATAAATCAATCCCAAAAGTGACACTGGAATCTTAGTCATCTTCTACCAAAAAAAAAAGGATCCAGGCAGCGTAAAAGAATCATGCCAACCCGAGAAGCCATGAAAGCACCTTCTCATTCATCAGCTTTCAGTCAGATTCTGTCAGAAGTTGGTCAAGCTATACACCAGAATCCACGCGAGCTGAAACGTAAATGGTTAAAAACGCTCAAGACGATTTCAGAGAAACATTATTGGGCGAGTGATAGACGAAAAACGAAGACGATGAGCAGAAGAAGAGATAGGTGTGCGTGCAGACCAGGAACAGACTCAGAGAAGCAAACAGACCCTCCTGCAGAAGTGCTGCATGACCACCAAATTCTTCCTCATCGATCTTTAGTACCATCGCGTAGTAACTGTATACTATACCAGAGGATAACGCCAGAAATCTGCACATTTGTTACGTTCAAGAATAAACTAACCGAGATGGGTTGAAGAGAAACTAACTCAGCAGATGATGCAATGCAAACATTGGATCTTTCTTTACATATGTCATGACATGAATATTGCAGCCAGATTTATATTTTTTGTATCATTACATGGCGACACTGAACGAGCTAGAATCTTGAAAACATCTATATAGATTGGAGTTTTTTTTTTCTTGCAAACATCTACAGAAGTTCGAAACTTAGCTCAACTCTTTTCCTATATAATTCAAACATCTGAATAGAGAGTGGAAAAGGGAAACAGTCACTGATGTAGCTTATTGTCTAAAAGACAGGAATTCAAGAGACAGCACACCAGCGACATCGAACGACGCCAATTGGCGGTCAAGTATATGTATATCTAAATTCTTTAAATACGAACTTGGGTTAAAACAGGACCTTGGTTTCACCATTTTTACTTGCAAGAAAGATAACTTACAGTAGAATCCATATGCCTCCCACCAAAGGTATCGCACCCCATAGCAACCCGAATACAAGTCCCACCACTTGTCGGATCCAATGCAATACATCTCCTAGTTGGTCCTGTCCCATTAACAATGGCAGATTTTCATAAACCCACGAATTCAAAACAATAACACGATTGATAGACCACATTTTAAGCCAATGCACCAGAGACCAGACCAGATCTTAGTACTCAACTTTTCACAAATGTCACAGGACATTGGACCGTCCGAAGAAGGGGAAAAGAATCATTCCTAATTCAGAAATTCCCTATCATTCCATATCCATAACAAGTCCAATGTCCGTACCGCTAAACTTAGGCTAAAAACGCAGGGAAAGAAACTGGCTTTATAAAGCTCTCAACCGCTACTAAACATTACATTCCAACTTCTACGGTAAAAAAATTCGACAGAGAGCAGATGTAATCGGTTCCAACGACAGAACAAATCGCAAGAACTCAACTTTAAGAGATTTAGTGACCGGGCTTAGACAAAGAAAGCACAATACCCTAAACATCTGCGAGTTATGTCTGAAGGAGAGTATACCTTGTCCCAGGAAGCTTCCGGGTCAAACAATTTGGCAAATTTCGAAGCACCCAGATGGTTGTTTTGGTAGTGCAGCTGTTCATGGTGGTCTTGATGATTCGACTTCGAAGATTTCCCTTTCTTCATATTCTCTATATGGTTTAAAACCCGGATTGAAGCTGGCGTAATTGATCGATGAGATTAGATCGAGGTGTCCAGATCGAAGCTAGGGTTCTTAAAATCTGGTTCTGTGACAACGTTTTATTTCTGATAGAGATCCACTCCTACCGGGAACAAGAGAGTTTTTCTCACTTTTTTTTCTTTTTGAAATCCGGAGTCACGTGCCATACACGTGACAAATAGAGTTGGAGGATGATTTCATGAGTTATCATTATACAACTCGAGATTAAGATAATTACCAAAAAAACCTTAAGATTAAGATTTCGTAAATTTTGTTCAGTAAATCCACCATTATATATATATATATATAATATTGTACTATATACATAAATCTCTTTCTAGATAACCCCTCTTTTTCGCTCAGAGGCTTCGAACCTTGACGTGAAGTTAAATGAAGAGAATGACAAGAAAAAAGACTCTCTCAACTCCACCTTCAATCCCAGAATGATCGTCCTCTCCATGTAGCTCTCTGGTCTCGAAGAGACCTGTCCTTCCATTGACAACCTTCTTTGCTCACTAAAGAATGGAAAGTCCGAAACTTTCGAAGATTCTATTTACATTTTAGAAAAATATCACAATATTACGTCGAGGGGTTTGGAGGGCAATGTCTGTATTCGGTGATGAGCACCACTCTTCCTCAACGTGAGAATTCACGTCTTTCTCCTCAAAGATTTTCTCCGTATTGGATCCAAGATTTCATCATTTGGGTTGGTCCAATGTGCGGTTCTGTTCGTACAAGAACATGGCCAAGAAGACGAGAAGGGCCAAGGAGGAGGCAACCCCCGCGATTAGAAAGAGACCCCAGAAGCTGCTTAGACCCAAACGGTTCCACAAAAGGGGTGCGTTTGGATCAGAGCAATTGCTTCGTTTCCCGAACCATTTCTTCTCGATCCGTCTCATTTCCTCGCTTTCCGTCACTTTCAGGATCGCTCTCGAGACATCGCCCGTCAGAGGAGAGCCTTTGGTGAACGCCTATAGATCAAGAAAGCAAAACTGTTTTTTATACACACCTGTCTTGACTGGTTTCTCTAATCAGTAATCACCTCACCACAAACAATGGAAAGGGGAGAAGTGACTTACAAAGCCAAAACCAGAAGTCTTGAAGGATGGTTCAACCATGGTGTACTTGGAGCAGTGCCGTGAAAGGAGAACCTTCAAGTAGGGCACTTCGTCAAACGCTGCTGCTATACCACCTTTCGAGAAAAGCTCGTCCAGTTCTTCCGGAAACTCATAAGCTATGAGCTTAGATTTATCAAACCCTAGATTTTTCAAGATCCCAAACACGAAGGAGCCTTTTTGGTACCCGACATTGTCTCCATTCTTGACAAGTTGATTCACGTTCGTGACCGTTGGTTGGAGCCGTTGCACCGTGAGAAGCGAAGTCAAGTTTGCAGTGTAGCTTTGAGTCAGTACTAAAACCACAAAGCACCACACTATCACCACGAACCTCGCCAAATTGCTCACCACTCTCTCCCCTGTCATATATATGACAATGTCAAAAAAATGTTTTTGAATCATGAAATTCCACGTAAGAAAGAAGAAAAGATGAAGCATACGATGGGCAAAAACCATGGTGGAGAAAGAGAACCAAATGCTGGTTCCGATCTGATGGTGAGGCGGTCCACGGAAATCTTCATTGACTCTGTGCTCAAGAACCCATACCGTGAATCCGATGAAGATGAAGAAACATGCAGTTGTGACCCAAAGATCCAAACTCCAAGGTTTGAGGAACACCCAAGTGTTATTGTCCTTGTTGTTCTTCCTCAGAGGCACGACCATTGACACTCCAGATTCTGTGTATGGCAATGTGAAATCTACGTACATTGCCCTGCTCGCTGCTATGGTTATGTCTCCTACTGCTGCATCCAAGTTCTGTGTTAGGTATGAAAGACAAAGCATTTAGAGAAAACATGCATTCAGGTGAATGTAAAAGATTTTGATTAGGGACAGAAAGAGAGAAACTCACCTCGGGAAGACCGGGGAACTGGTAATTCTTGTTCTTTTCCGGTTCTATGGGAATGTAATAAGGAGTGATGGCATAAGGCAACCGTTTAAGAGCTGCTTCGAATACATCTATGGAGTATCCAGTCACAACCGTTGAGTTATCATTAGGATCTCTCCTCACCTTCACGAACTCCTCGAAACCTCTCCTAGGTGGGATTCCGACACGTAAATTCTTCTCCTTTGTCGGAATCTCCCATCCTCTCGGAACAGACTTCGACTTCCCCGGCCATATCACTGGAGCCAGGCCTTCCTTGGTGGGACTCAGTTTCTTCACGAGTCCTTTGTTTTGTGTCATGAATCCGATCACTCTCTCGCTGCTTCCATTAAGATTGATGATCTCAAATATTCTAGATTGTAGTTGCCCGCCGGTTACATCGAATTCTCCTGTTAAGCCCATGAATCTCGTGTTCGAGAAAGAGCGGAGAAGGGTTGGACCGTAGCGAGAGACTCCTAAGGATTCAAGATCGGTACCCTTTCCCGAAACGTTCACACCATCAAATCCTAAGTTCATTACACCTGTTTTCTCCACCGCCATGGCTAAGGCAGTGATTGAATCATATGCCCATAACGCGAAAACGTTCAGCTCTGCATCTACAATTCCTGGATTCTCTTTCTGAAATCTCTTCTTCCACCTTAGTCTGAATTCTTCGAGCTCCTTGGATTTCGGAACATGGTTCTTGACACCAAGAACTCCTTGCATGTTTTCAAGGTTCTTACGATCAGCCGATCCCATGAGATGGGTCATTGCATCTGTCAAAATCCAAACATACCCTTCCTCCATCATTCCAATCTCTTTAGCTTTCGCAAAAACTCGAAAACAAAGACGCGGCAACATGTGAATGACAAAAACCCGAGTCTGCATCGTCATTAGCTTATAAAGCTCTTTGCCAATATCATCATCAGATGCATCCGGAGAGATCACGCTTCTGTGAGAAACACGAGTGTTGACGTCTTGCAATGCATCGACTAAGTAAGGCACAATGCCTTCTCCGAACTCATCGTCTACATAAACCATGGCGACGTTTCTCCAACCGAAGAATTTGACGACAGAGGCGATGGGTTTGGCTTGGGAAGAACCGCTGAGAGTTGCTCTGATGAAGTAAGGACTGCGAATGGAAGCGAGAGAAGGGCTCGTGGCCGAGAAACTGATGATGGGTATTTGAGATCTTTTGGTAAGTCTGATCATGAAGTCGGCTTGTATCGAGTTTTGTGGTCCGACAATGGCGATCACTTGCTCGTTCTTGATAAGGTCTACGGCTGCTGGCACCACAAGCAAACACAGCTCTGTTTTTCAGCCTTCTGTTTTTTTATGGTTATGTAACAGTTCTAGCTTTCAATAGAAGCGTGGCCCCAAATAATTGTCGGAAATCAAGAAAAAGTAAACCCTAGGCAACCCTAATTTTACAGCGCAGAGAGAGAGAAAGAGAACCTGCAGCCGAAGCGGCAACGACATCTTTCTTGGAGTCCCTGATAAGAAGGGAAAGCCTTGTGGTGTAGTTGGGATGATTCGCATAGAAATCCGACAGAGAGACGTGGATGGAGGAGAGACAGATCTTGGAGAACGTCGTATGGAGATCGAGAACCACTCCCACTTTCACTTCCCTCGTCGAATTCTGCCCAAACCCAACTCCCATCAGCAAGAAACACCAAACGAAACTAAAGAACGAAGAACACAGAGGTGATTTAGGGTTTGTAGTGAAGTGAATGATCTTCATCTCCTAAGGTTTGAGAAAACTCCGCTCTGCACAACAACGAGCAAGCAAAGAAGACGTCTGGGTTTCCCTTTTGTACATGCTGGCCTTTGGAAAGAGTCGGACTGTCGGAGGGAGAGAGAGAGAGAGAGAGAGAGAGAGAGAGAGATTTACGTGTAAGGACATCTGAATTACACATTTTCCTCGAACCTTACATCACTCTTATTTCCTTCTTATAATAATTTGTATTGAAAACAAAATAAATAATCATATTGTTAGGAAATGTTTCCACCTAAAACATAAGGTAAGTTATAATAAAAGACCAACCTTATACTAACGTAGAGAGAGGGGCGTGGACCGTGGTTGGTGGTGACAACTGACAAGTGACAACAAGTGGCCGTGGGAATATACATGATTGCCTTCCCGGTCTTTTCTCTTTCCGTTGAAAAGTCAAACTTCCCTGATACGAGATTACGGGAGACTATATACGGCATTATTTATATTTATATATAGCCGAAAAAAAAATCCAAGAACAAAGACACGAGAGGAGACCGAGATGGGTGTGAAGCATCAACGCCACAGTGTGAATATGACCATCAATGTGGAACAATCTTCACGCGTCCAAACAAGTTGGGAATAATTTCAGAATTATAAAGTTTTAATTTTGTGTATTTCAGTTTATTGGGGTGTGAAGAACAACATATAGGACGTAAATAAATCATGAATTTACAATCTAGCTAACACAAACGAATTATTACATCAGACAACAGCTGTTTCTTGTTATCCAAGAAACCTAAGCTCCTACCCCGCGGGAATGTGTTCTGCAATTATGTTCCTCATCTCTCTCTCTCTTTCTGTGGGGTCTCCAACTTCAATCTCCACGTGATATTCATCTTCATCATGCTCCACTGCTCCCGTGGAGAAATGTTCTTCCCTCAACACCAACGACGACGACGTTCTTCCCTCCCTGAAGAATGAAAAGTTCGAATCTTTGGAAGGACTCCGCGGACTCTGCGGCCATGGAGTGTTCTGTGCAGTGGAAGGGCTTGGCGGGCAGTGCGTATTCGGCGATGTTTCAATCGCTATCACACTCTGAGCATTCTCACTCTTCTTAAACATATGCGATTTCAAGTCTTTCTCGTTGAAGATTCTCAGCAAAACCGCCGACTTTCTCCACATTGAATCTTGAGGTGCGTCATTGGATTGCTTCCATGTGTGTCTCTGTTCGTACAAGAACATGGCCATGAAGACGACAATGGCTAAGAAGGAAGCGACACCCGCGATCAGAAACAGACCCCAGAAGCTGGTGAGACTCAGTGGGTTCGAGGAAAGAGCGGTGGTTGGATCAGAGCAGTTGCCCTGATTCTTGAACCATTTTTTCTCGATCTGTCTCATTTCCTCGCCTTCATTTACCTCTAAAATCGCTTTCGAGACATCATCGGTCAGAGGCGAGCCCTTCGGGAACACCTATGGATCAAGAAAGCAGAAGAAGATGATCATTAAGCCTTTCAAGTACATTGATCGATCTTTTACTGTTACATTGATTCGGAGGAAAGAGAAAGGAGAGAACTTACAAAGCTAAATCCAGCTGTCTTGAAGGAAGTTTCAACCGTGGTGTATTTGGAGCAGTACTGAGAAAGAAAAACCTTCAGGTAGGGCACTTCGTCGAAAGCTGCTGCTATACGGCCATTGGAGAACAGCTCTTCCAATTCTTCCACCGAGGTGAAAGATCTGAGCTTAGATTCACCAAACCCTAGATTTTTCAAGATGTCGTGCACAAAGGAGCCTTGTAGGAACCCAACGTAATCTCCGTTCTTGATGAGTTGGTTCACGTTCATGACCGTTGGTTGGAACTGTTGAACCGTGAGAAGCGAAGTCAAGCTCGCAGTGTAGCTTTGAGTCAGTACTAAAACCACAAAGCACCACACTATCACCACGAACCTCGCCAAATTGCTCACCACTCTCTCCCCTGCCATTGAAATGTTTCTTCTCAGTTGATTTCTTATTGGCTTCTTTGCGGATATATCTCAGATTGAAATGGAAGAAAAGTATGAACTTACGGTGGGCGAAAACGAGGGTGGAGAAGGAGAACCAGAAGCTGGTTCCGATTTGATGATGAGGCGGGCCCCGGAGAGAACTTACAAAGCTAAATCCAGCTGTCTTGAAGGAAGTTTCAACCGTGGTGTATTTGGAGCAGTACTGAGAAAGAAAAACCTTCAGGTAGGGCACTTCGTCGAAAGCTGCTGCTATACGGCCATTGGAGAACAGCTCTTCCAATTCTTCCACCGAGGTGAAAGATCTGAGCTTAGATTCACCAAACCCTAGATTTTTCAAGATGTCGTGCACAAAGGAGCCTTGTAGGAACCCAACGTAATCTCCGTTCTTGATGAGTTGGTTCACGTTCATGACCGTTGGTTGGAACTGTTGAACCGTGAGAAGCGAAGTCAAGCTCGCAGTGTAGCTTTGAGTCAGTACTAAAACCACAAAGCACCACACTATCACCACGAACCTCGCCAAATTGCTCACCACTCTCTCCCCTGCCATTGAAATGTTTCTTCTCAGTTGATTTCTTATTGGCTTCTTTGCGGATATATCTCAGATTGAAATGGAAGAAAAGTATGAACTTACGGTGGGCGAAAACGAGGGTGGAGAAGGAGAACCAGAAGCTGGTTCCGATTTGATGATGAGGCGGTCCACGGAAGTCTTCGTTGACTCTGTGTTCAAGAACCCAGACAGCGAATCCGATGAAGATGAAGAAACATCCACTTGTGACCCAGAGATCCCAGCTCCAAGGTTTGAGGAACACCCAAGTGTTCTTGTCCCTGTTGGTCCTTAAAGGCACTAACATCGACACTCCTGATTCTGTGTACGGCAATGTGAAGTCTACGTACACCGTCCTGTTCGCTACTATGGTTATATCTCCCACTACCGCATCGAATTTCTGTATTCAGACAAAAGAATGATCAGTTGAATGGAAAACATGGCTCAAGATTTCGATTAGAAGCATTTCAAGAATAGAGGGAGAAGGAGAACTTACTTCAAGAAATACTTGGTAGACCAAGTGGTTGGTGTAGTTCTCGACCGGGGCCTTGAAAGGAATATATTCAGGCGTGACTGAATATGGCAATCGTCTAAGAACAGCTTCGAACACGTCTTTGGAGTAGCCACTCACGATTGATGAATTCGTTCTCGGATCATATCTCACCTTCATGAATTCCTCGAAACCTCCCTTCATCGGAACTCCAACACGTAACTTCTTCCTGTTTGTCGGAATCTCCCATCCCCTTGGGATTGATGTCGACTCACCCGGCCATGTCACAGCCAAAAGGCTCTCGTTTGATGCCGAATAATGTTCCATTGTTCCGTTCCTTTGGTCCAGTTCCTTCACGAGTCCTTTGTCATGTGTCCAGAATCCTATCACTCTCACGCCATTGCCATTAAGATTGATGATCTCAAACACTGAAGGTTGTAGTTCCCCATTGATTATATTGAATTCTCCTGTTAAGCCCTTATATCTTGTGTCTGAAAGTGACCGCATAAGCGTTGGACCATTGCGGGAAACTCCAAACGCTCCAAGATCGGAACCATTCCCCGAAATGTTCACACCATCGACTCCTAAGTTCATCGAGCTCGTTTTCTCCACTGCCATGGCTAAGGCAGCAACGGAATCATACGCCCAAAGCGCGAAAACGTTCAACCCTGCATCATCGGTTTCTGGATTCGCTTTCTGATATTCCTTCCTCCATCTGATTCTGAAATCTTCAAGCTGGTTCGAGTTCGGGACATGGGTCCTGACACCAAGAACACCTTTCATATTTTCAAGATTCTTACGATCATTTGATCTCATGAGATGGGTCATTGCATCGGTTAGAATCCAGACGTAACCATCCTCCATCATCCCAATCTCTCTGGCTTTCGCGAAAACTCGAAAACCAAGACTCGGAAACATGTGGACGACAAAAACCCGAGTCTGCATCGTCATGAGCTTATAAAGCTCCCGAAGAATCTCGTCATCGGACGCATCCGGAGAGATCATGCTTCTGTAAGCCACTCGAGTGTTTACGTCTTGGAATGCATCGACTAAGTAAGGGACAATGCCTTCTCCGAACTCGTCATCCACGTAAACAGCGACAACGTTCCTCCAACCAAAGGATTTGACGACAGAGACGATGGCATTAATTTGGGAAGAATCGCTGAGAGTGGCTCTGACGAAGTAAGGGCTGCGGATGGAAGCAAGAGAAGGGCTCGTGGCCGAGAAACTGATGATGGGTACTCGAGATCTTTTGGTAAGTCTGATCATGAAATCCGCCTGCGTGGAGCTTTGTGGTCCGACAATGGCGATCACTTGCTCGTTCTTGATCAGGTCTGAGGCTGCTTGCGCAACAAGAAAACACAGCTCTGTTTGTCAGTCTTTTGTCTTCGTAGGAGAGAACCACTTGTACTATTTTGATTAGGAAAAGCGGATATGGTGGGTTCTTGATTTCTAATTATAAGACATTTACTAATATCTTGATTTTTGTGTGAAGTATTTCATTCAGTTTTGGCCACACAAAACGAGTCTGAATAGTCAACAAAACTATCCCATTTCACAAAAAAAAAAAAAAAAAAAACCTTAAACCCAAGCATTCATTCAGTGTCTTCAAATCTTTGGTTGTAATTTTTGTTTTCAAACCTGCTTACGTAAAAAAAATAAGTGTGTGTATATGTGTAAGAGAGAGAGAGAGAGAAAGAGAGAGGGAACGGACCAGCAGCCGAAGCGGCAAAAACGTCTTGGTTGGAGTCCCTGATACGAAGGGAAAGCCTTGTGGTGTAGTTAGGATGATTTGCATAGAAATCAGAGAGAGAGACGTGGATGGAGGCGAGACAAATCTTGGAGAACGTTGTACGGAGATCGAGAACCACCCCCACTTTCACTTCCCTCGTCGAATTCTGCCCAAACCCAACTCCCATCAGAGAGAAACACCAAAAGAAAAGCGCCAAGGAACCCGCAAGTGATTTGGGTTCCGTGGTTGGATTCAAGATCTTCATCTCCTAAAACTTGGAAACTCTCTGCTCAAAGAGCGAGCTAGAAGAAGATCCCCTTCATCTCCCTTTTATACGTATAGAGGAAGACAGCCCATTTGAAGGGGTCAAAGGGCATGTCAAGTGATTACGTAGACGAAACTGTAGACGAAATTTCTTTGTAAATTAACTCATCTGCCGCGAATCTTATATCACTTTCCTTTCCTTTATTATATCCTATTAATTAAAAAAACACCATAGTTGATCTTGGTTGCACTTGGGGTGTATATATATATATGTTCCAATACAAATACAATGTAACAGTATCCCAAACAAAACGGAGAGAGACGTGGTTGATGGTGGCCTGGGATTTAGCATATTAAATATAATGCATCCCCATCTCACCATTGACCAAATCAAATCTCTTTTATACATACATATATATATAATTGGCCATATTGTTGAAATATGAATAATAATATTATGAATGTCCATATCCACTTTGCTTTCCAGAGTTACATTATCTCTTGATTTTTGGATAACTTTTTTTTTTATAACCGATCTGGGTCTTCAGATCCAGAGTAGCCTTTAGAATAAGGATATAGAGAGCAACATCCAACCCCTCCCTCCCCATTAACTGTTTTCGAACCGATGATCGGAGACAAAAGAGCAAAAATTTAAATCTTGTCACGTTACGATAAACTTGTTCGAATAAATCCGCAATTAGTTAGTGTATAGATACGTAATATGTGATATATAGAGGTGGATGGATTTAGGATTTATGCGCCACTTAAAATAAGTATAGTTATTTGAATTTATGTATATAAAGTAATAAAACCAAACAGTGGTGTTATTAAGATTCCAATATTAATTGTCTTCTAGAATCCTGACGGGTTGCGCAAGGCCATGATACATACATACCGTCGCGCGTTGAAGAGGGAATATTACCCAAATAACCCACTTGGGTCACATTAATTTCAGGGTACACCACCCAAAAAAAAAAAAAATTTTTTTTTCAATTTTAACCCACTTTTCGGATGAAAAAGTCCAAAATACCCTTTTCGTTTTATTTTTTACGACCTTTTTGCGACTAACATATAACTGATATACAACTAAAATAAGACGGATGATTTTTTTTGCCACCTTTTTGTAACTATATTTAGAATTAATTACGAAGTCGTAATAACGAAGTTGTTTTCGAACGGATAAATATCGTGATTCATTAAGGGTAATTTCGTCTTTTTACGGAGAAAAAAATGTGTTATATTTTTTCTGGTGTACAGGTGAAATTCATGCGACCCATCTGGGTCATTTGAGTGAAGAACCCCTCAAAGGGCTCACCTCTTACGGGAGACATCTCGAGGGCAATCTTAAACGTGACTGAAGGAGAAGAAATGAGACAGATCGAGAACAAATGGTTCAAGAAACAGAGCAATTGCCCCGATCCAAACACTTCTCTTTCGTCAAACCGTTTAAGTCTCAGAAGCTTCTGGGGTCTGTTTCTAATCGCGGGAGCTGCTTCGTTCTTGGCCCTTTTCATCTTCTTTGCCGTCTTCTTTTACGAACAGAGGCACTCGTTGAACCGATTCTACGATGCTCAAGATTCAGGGTGGAGGAAACTCAGGGCTCTGTTAAGAATCTTTGACAAAAAAGACATGAGCTCACACACGTTTAGGAAGAGCAGTGACGATGTTCATAGCGTGATTTCCGTCGACAACACGCATTGTCCTCCAAGCCCTTCGACGTCGCAGAACACGCAGTGTCCGACAAGTCCATGGACGGCCAAGAAGATGAAAAGGGCCAAGAACGAAGCAGCTCCCGCGATTAGAAACAGACCCCAGAAGCTTCTGAGACTTAAACGGTTTGACGAAAGAGAAGTGTTTGGATCGGGGCAATTGCTCTGTTTCTTGAACCATTTGTTCTCGATCTGTCTCATTTCTTCTCCTTCAGTCACGTTTAAGATTGCCCTCGAGATGTCTCCCGTAAGAGGTGAGCCCTTTGGAAACGCCTATGGATTCATGAAACCAGAAGCAGATGGATCAAAGGGAAATCAACTTAACGCAAGCTTGGTGTCAGCGAGAGAGGAAAGGAGGAAAGAACTCACAAAGGCAAAACCAGCAGTCTTGAAAGAAGGTTCGACCATGGTGTACTTGGAGCAATGCTGAGAAAGGAGAAGCTTCATATATGGCACTTCATCAAAAGCTGCTGCTATTCCGCCATTGGAAGTTCCTCTGGTTAAAAGCTCGTCCAGTTCTTCCGCAGAATCGTAAACCCTGAGTTTAGACTCATCAAAGCCGAGATTCTTCAAAATTCCAACCACAAAGGAACCTAACTGGTAGCCGACATAATCTCCGTTCTTGATTAGTTGGTTCACGTTCGTGACTGCTGGTTGGAGCTGTTGAACCGTGAGAAGCGAAGTCAAGCTTGCCGTATAGCTTTGAGTGAGCACTAAAACCACAAAGCACCACACTATCACCACGAACCTGGCCAAATTGCTCACCACTCTCTCCCCTGCCATTGAAATGTTTCTCAGCTGATGCCTAATGGTTTCTTTGTGGAAATATCTCAGATTGAAATAGAAGAAAAGTATGAATTTACGGTGGGCAAAAACGAGGGTGGAGAAGGAGAACCAGAAGCTGGTTCCGATCTGATGATGAGGCGGTCCACGGAAGTCTTCGTTGACTCTGTGTTCAAGAACCCAGACAGCGAATCCGATGAAGATGAAGAAACATCCACTTGTGACCCAAAGATCCCAACTCCAAGGTTTGAGGAACACCCAAGTGTTCTTGTCCCTGTCGCTCCTTAAAGGCACAAGCATGGACACCCCAGATTCTGTGTACGGCAATGTGAAGTCTACGTATAAAGATCTGTTTGCTACTATGGTTACATCTCCCACTACAGCATCGAACTTCTGTTTTCAGGAAAGAAAGCCAAAACATTCAGAGAGAAAAGAATGATCAGTTGTGAATGGAAAATGTCGGAAAGAGAAACCGATCAGCACTAATAAGAAGGTTTAGGATCTGACCCCAAGATAGATTTGGTAGATCATGTCACTGTAACTCTCATCTGGTGTCTCGAATGGAATGTATTCAGGAACAATTGAATATGGCAATCGTCGAAGAACTGCTTCAAACACATCTTTGGAGTATCCCGTCACAATTGTTGAATTTGTGCCCGGATCTCTCATCACCTTCATGAAATCCTTGAAACCCCTTTTCACCGGAACTCCTACACGTAACTTCTTCACGTTTGTAGGAATCTCCCATCCCCTTGGAACAGACGTTGACTCCCCGGGCCATATGACTGGAGCAAGGTTGTCATTTGACACAATTGCCCTGTCTGTACGGTTCAGTTTCTTCACCAGTTCGTTGTCACTTGTCCAAAATCCAACCACTCTCTCGCCATTGCCGTTAACATTGATGATCTCAAAAGTTGATGATTGTAGTTGCCCTTCAGTTAGATTGAATTCTCCTGTTAAGCCATCGAATCTTACGTCCGAGAGTGATCGCTGAAGCATCGGACCATAGCGAGAGACTCCAAAGGCACCAAGATCGGTACCGTTCACCAAAACGTTCACATTATCGAAACCTAAGTTCATAACATCATTTTTCTCCACCGCAGTGGCTAACGCGGTGATCATATCGTACGCCCATAACGCGAAGATATTCAGCTCAGCATCTACAGTTTCAGGGTTCTCTTTCTGAAATTTATTTCTCCATCTGAATCGAAAGTCTTCGAGTTCTTGAGTTTTTGGAACGTGGGTTCTGACGCCAAGAACGCCTTGAATGTTCTCAAGGTTCTTATGATCATTGGATCTCATAAGATGTGTCATTGCATCGGTCAAAATCCAGACATAGCCTTCCTCCATCATCCCAATCTCCTTAGCTTTCGCGAAAACCCGAAAACCAAGACTCGGCAACATGTGCACAACGAAGACCCGTGTCTGCATAGTCATCAGCTTATACAGATGTCGGAGAATCTCATCATCGGATGCGTCTGGAGAGATCACGCTTCTATAAACTATACGAGCATCGGTTTCTTGCAAAGCGTCAGCTAAGTAAGGCACAATCCCTTCTCCGAACTCGTCATCTACGTAAACCACGACGACGCTTCTCCAGCCGAAGGATTTGACGATTCCGGCGATGGCCTCAACTTGGGAAGAGTCGCTCTGAGTTGCTTGGACGAAGTAAGGACTCCGGATGGACGAGAGGAAAGGGCTCGTGGCCGAGAAAGTGATGATGGGCACTCGGGATTTTTCGCCCAGCCTGATCATGAAATCGGCCTGCGTGGAGCTTTGTGGTCCGACAATGGCGATCACTTGCTCGTTCTTGATCAGGTCTAAGGCTGCTTGCAGCACAAGCGAAAACACGGACTCGTTTTTCAGTTTTTCTTGTTCTTAAAGAGAAATCTGAACCCTAGTAGTGAATTTTGTTAGAAAAAAAACATACGGTCTGAAATATAGCTTTTTTTATTTCTTGATCTTGTTTTTGTTGATAAATATTTTGGTTGGATAAGCCAACAATTGTCCTGTGATAAATACTGTCCCCAATTGAATAATTGTCATACTACCTACTAACTATAGTCTATATTAAATAAAAATTAGTTAGTATATTAATTAAATGTTATTTAGCGCGTAATGTTGACTTGGAAAAAGACAGGAAGGGAAAAGACTTGTCTGGGCATTTGGACTCGAGGATCTAACAGCTTGGAGTTAGTTTTAATTACACAGATTTGTCTGATATTCCGAAGAGTAACAAAATGATTTACATGCCTTATCTTATTAGCATAGAACACAGTAAACCCAAAACGAGCGAAAACAATTACAAACAAATGTGTGATTCGTTTTTTTTTTTTTTTTTTTTTGGGGTGCATCCAAAGATTCTGTGAGTTTCCAGCTTCCATGGAAGCGTATCTCCAAAGTGATTCGGGATTTTGCTCGGATTTCTCACATTAATTAACCATGTATAGAACATTTTCTTGTGCTCAAGAACATTACGTAGCAAAGAAGTTATATATATATATAGAAAATTTAACATTTTCACAAAACTAGTTAAGATATTGCATTATTAAAAAGGAGTTTAAATAAACGGTTTAATCTATTTTAAGAATATTTTTTTAACTTTACAAGACTAGTACAATAAATATTCCCAAACTAAATAAAAAACAATAAAATAGGGGGGAACGAACCAGCAGCCGAAGCGGCAACGACATCTTTGTTGGAGTCCCTGATAAGAAGGGAAAGCCTTGTGGTGTAATTAGAATGATTCGCATAGAAATCCGACAGAGAGAGGTGGATGGAGGAGAGGCAGATCATGGAGAACGTCGTATGGAGATCGAGAACCACCCCCACTTTCACTTCCCTCGTCGAATTCTGCCCAAACCCAACTCCCATCAGAGAGAAACACCAAACGAAAGGTGCCAAAGAACCCGCAAGTGATTTGGGTTTGGTGTACTTCATGGCCTTAATCCTAAGATTTAGGAGCCAAAGGAGGGAGGCGCCTTTATCTCTCTTTTAGTCTTTTATGCATGTATCATAGCAACAAAAAAAAAACAGGTAGAAAAAGTCAAGGGATAGAGAGAGAGAGAAAGAGAGAGGATTTTGAAAGCATTTACGTCATACGAAACTTCTTTGTAAATTACACATCTTCAGCTGCCAATTAATTAAAAAGGAAGATTTGGCAGATATTGGTGGCACTTGAAGTTAAAGATCCCATACAAAAAAATTATTAAATATCAAGTTAGATAATATTTGTGCATAGCGAAATTTTTACGGTTATTTGTCGTTAATCACCGACCTATATCCAGTCCATACTTTTATGATCTATTCTTTTACGTTAGACTATGTTGTACGTAGTTACACGCGCGCGCACACACACATACATATAAGTACGGAATGCATATGAGTGTAACGATGATAAATTAATAGTTATTAAACTAAATTATATAAGATTTTGTGTTGTGATAACAAGTTATATATGTAGATATATAGATACACACACACATACAACGGTTTTTATAAAGTATTAATTAGAGCTTATTTCAACAAAAAGATGTAGAAGTAAAAGTAAATAATCCCAAGGAAACAGACCGGGGACGTGCTTTGATGGTGACAGGAGATTGGAGGATCCTATTTTAATTTTTAACCCATTCCCCGTTGACTTTGACTAAATCAAAGAAAATCATTTCATTACCAAAAAAAAAAACAGAGAAAATCATTTTAAAATTGGGTCGTTTAATTTATGCCTAGTCAAACCACCACCTCTATATTCTTTTAATTATTATCTTCGTAAGACGAAGATTATTCGTACCTTTAGATTTATTCTAGTGCGATAAGCATTTTTTTTAAACCTTTTGGAACCTGATTATGGAAAGCTTACGATTACAGAAGAGTCTGAACCACGCTGCTGCGGACCAAACAAGAACACAATGCTGACGTGGATAATATTTGGTCCTTTTACAAAAACTTTGAATATCTTTTGTCCTTTGTTTTGTTTCATGTACGGACATACAAACGAGTCGCCATGCGGCCATGCAAATCTTCTTCACAGAGAGTATGATAGGTTCGTCCATGGATATCTAATGGGCCTACGTGAAGAAAATCTCGGCCCAATTCTGAGCGTTTTAAAGTGTTTCTCGCGTTCAGTTGATGATCTCTCGTGATATCTAATGGGCCTACATGAAGAAAAGCTTGGCCCAATTCAGAGCGTTTTAAAAGGTTTCCCGCGCTCAGGGTTGATGACACGTGTGTATCCTACGTGTCAATTTCTAGATCACTCCGACAGTTTTTCAAAAAAAAACAAAAACAAAACCCAATTACATCAAAAAATCAAATTCACAAAAACAATCACTTATAAATCCAATTCGCCTTACGCGTCGACGGAAGCGTGTGTGAGAGAGAGAATGGATAAGGACTGGAGGTACTACGGGGGCGACACGGTGGTTGTGTCGGAGGAATATGGCGGCGGATGCAGGACGCCGACGAGAGAGGACTGCCGGATACCGGCGGAGGCGCCGTGTCCACCACCGGTGAGAAGGAAGAATCCGTTGTGGTGTGGGAAGAGAAGGGGGCCACCGCAGAACGGATTTTTCCGGCCACCGGACCTCAAGATTTTCTTCACCTCCGCCGCAAACAATCGGCCAGCGAGCTGCGCTCATATCACTAATCTTGTTCGTTGAGTTAATTTAATTGTGTTTTAGACTGTTTAGGTTTGATTTTGTGACGAATTCATATTATTATATGAATCTGCATCACTGGAAAGTTAGTTGTATGGTCTCATCTGTAAGCATATTGACACCAAGAAAATAGTTTGTTTGTTGACTAATTAATTACACAGACTCAAAAGAAATTATCCTTTAATATTTAATAAAATTGAATATTGTTTGAAGAAATTCTTAAACCTAAGATTTAAGATGCAAAAATATATTAGCCTGATTCCTTAAATCAGTGGGCTCAGGGTCTCCGTCCAAAAGTTATTTGGGCCGTTAAATCTCAGTCCAATCCGGCCCATCACGATACGGGCTTGGTTTGAAAAGATATTTTTTTTAAAGAACTAAAAATCCAGTTGCCGTGCAAGTGAATCTGGACTTCAAGAAAATTTAACATTTTCACAAAACTAGTTAAGATATTGCATTATTAAAAAGGAGTTTAAATAAACGGTTTAATCTATTTTAAGAATATTTTTTTAACTTTACAAGACTAGTACAATAAATATTCCCAAACTAAATAAAAAACAATAAAATATAAAGATTGAGACCAAACATTAAATGTTGGAGGATCAAACCTCGCTTACATATATATATATATATGTACAATTATGTTCTTATGCTTTCCCGGGAAACAAACAGAGCTTGAATCATGCCCACGTATATAGTTTAAGTTCATTATAAAGAGTTAAAGTTTTTTTTTGTATAGAAAAAAATAATGTGTTGTATTAATGTTTAGAATCCAAGATCGAATAACTCGCTGTTTTATCGACGTTTACATATAAAACTATAACATGCTAATATAATGCGGTGAAAAGCATATTCTAATTAAGCATGTTGGTTCGCCGCACAGATTGATAGATAGTGGGACAATTACGATGTCGTATTAAATGAGTCGTTGCCTTGATTAAGATTTGAGTCATTAGCCTTACAACGCATGCGTCGGTCAACTAGCTACAGACTCGTATAATTATGACGGGCCGGAAATTAAAATTCTAAAAAGGAACGAAATCGATAAAGTGCCATTATTTTAATCTTATCTTATGCGTGCTTAATTTTGTTTATCCACAAATCAAATCATTAAAATGTTTTCGACGGTAATGATTGCTATTATGGCATTTCTCGGCAGCTAAATCAATCAGTGGCTCTCTATTTACGTCAATATATAGAACGACGAAACACCCACTTCATACATTACAATACTGATTCGACCTCTAATAAATTGATTAAATTCTATACCGCCGATTATAATTTATTTATTTTTATTCATTTTTTCTATTTTTTTTCCAAAGTTTTCAGATAAAAAATAGATATTTACCCAGTGGAATATATTTTTAGGGTGTTCACAAACAAATAAATAAATAAAGACCATTTTTTTTTGAAAATAAAAACAAATTAAAAGTAATTGTATGTTAATTAATATAATTATAACGTTTTGGTTGTATAATGCAAACAAACTAAAAACTTACTCGTCTGTTCGTCCCGATATCGAATTTTAAATTTGAAGAAGGAACGTATATTCCAAATCATATCATTGATTTCCGATTCTTTGATTAATCTGAATTTTGGTATAAGATATCCGATTATTAAAAAAACTATAAACTTACTAAATTCAAGAAAATGGCACATCAAATAAAAACATGATCGAGCATCTTTGACTATTACACTTTAGTAAAGGTTGATAAATGGACAAAAAAAAAAGCTTAGTGAATGATTAGTAAAAAATGAAAAAAAAATGTACATAGTATCCGAGAATCAGACTTTTCTAAACCTAATTTAGCAAGAAAAATAGTACAATTAAATATTAAAACGAAAGAAATAATCGCCTAACGTGCAGTGTATCATAACATACCATGTGACTCAAGTTTGACCAACCTGTGCGCAATGTTTGACCCATCAAAAATAAATCCCCGGTGGTCAAAGAATCTCCACCAGTAAATATTAAAGCATCTAATAAATAAAATAAATTTCCAGGCCACTTTTCTTTTTAGAAATTTAAGGATACAGTCACATGACATCTTTTAGAAAAATTATACAACGGTCCATGCATTCATACACACTAAGATTTCTGCCACTATGACAAACAACATCATTAAAAGAATATCGTTTTAGTTCAAATTTATAAAATATATTTATTTCTTATACGTTAAAAAATTAACCATGTCTCCTCTTTTTTCTTATAATAAAGTAAATCACATGGTTGAGAAATATTTTAATGATTTATGAGTCTTCTGTTATATACTGAGCAATAGGTTTTACGAGTTAATTGCTAAATTTAGTATATATATATATATATATATATTATTGTATCGATTATATTAAGCTTTGATTGATTGTCGTGACCAATCATTTTGACGGTCGAATTTTGTGGTGATTGCTGACAACCAATTTAAATAGATTTAAACAAAACGAGATAATTAATTAATCTCGTGGTGTAGTGGCAACTTCTAATAAACATTGCATTGCAAGTGGAAATGCTTGACCGGTCAAATTATCCAATTAATAAACATGTGAGGTAATTAAAAATACCACTTGAGTCAGTTATGTACATATGGGAGAGTGATATATGAGTGTATATATATAATTTGTATGGGTGTGAATTTATTTTTATATAGTTGGATCCAACATATTCACACATGGTGCAGTAATATAATATGAAAAATGTACTTGTGTTTCGATTTCCCTTTTTGAAGAAAAAAATTTACTGCCCCAATGTTACATTTCTATAGCTCCAAGTTGTCATGTCCTGAATTTTCGTCGAACCACATGGAGATAAGATTCCTTTACGAATCATAGATATTAGTTTTTAAAAAAAAATCGAATATTTGAATTTATCGAGTTTGAAAATTAAAATCTAAAGAATTAAACATAATTAAAATTTTAAATTAACCTATAGAAGTTCTACTTATATAAATAAATGATTTGAATTTAAGTAGTTTTTAATGATAATTTTCAATTAATGGAGCATTTTTTTTTTGTTGAGTTAGAATATTTGGAAATTCTTGGATAGAGATTTTAAATTTGGAAAGCCAAAAATTGGGGGGAATTATGGTGGGGTGCTGTAGATCCAGGCTGTTATAAGACACGAGTGAAAAACACACGTGAAATTATTAGAAGGAGCCTGTCTTCTCTTGGTCACATTTAAATCCTTATCACTCGCAACCCCATCACTCTTTGCCCCTTCGCTCCCAAAACCAAACAAAACATTTACGATATCCATTATTTCAATAAATGCATCGCCATTATCATATACTATTTCCCTTTATGCGATCCCTTCCATTTACATGTTCCATCAGGTCACTGTTTTTTCTTCATATACATACATACATACATATATATACATATATATATATATCTACACTAGTAGGTGAAGCAAAACCTACTCGAGCTATATGTTGGGATCTCCCTCATGTGACGGTTTAAATGAAGGTTTATGATAACAAGGCATATGCATACATGCATGTGTATGTAGAGGTGTGCAGACCATACGCATATATATGTGTGTGTATATGAACGTACGACATTGGTGCCTCCAGCATTAATGGCGGATCTCAAGAAGAGAGGAGGATTTCGAGAATGTGGAGATCTTGTGGTAGTGAGAATAAGACCTCGAGTTCTCGATGATTCCACCAATAATATCTCGCCACGTCAACAAGGAATAATGCCTCTAGAGATACGCCATCTTAGTTAATACGCATAATTAATTAAAACATTAATTATATCGTCAACGCTAAGTAAAAGCTTAAGCCACCCACCCCACCTTGCCAAATCTGTAGCCCCAAAAATTATTTGAAAGGTTCAAAAATGAAATAAACTTATAAAAATTAGTGTCATGTATATTAATTAATATTATTGATGTATCTGTAAATATAGAAACATATACCAAATATACCTTTTAAAAATGGATCAGAGACAGTAACTAGTTCCTAATTCATGTCGATCTTGTAATTAATTAATAAATTTAAATAACGGAATATTCATTATTTCCATGGTCTCGTCTCTAGTATATGTTATCTTTGGCAGGAACTACATATAAGCAGAAACACACTCTCGCTCTCTTTGCACTCTCTCTCTCTCTCTCTAGGTCACTTTCTCTTCTTCTAGTTCAATCACCACAAAAAACCCACAATCAAATTGTAGAGAGAAAAAAAAAGAGAACAAAGACCCATCAATCATTAGTAACCCTCCATCAGAATCCGAAGCTCTCGGCAACAAATACATGGATGATAAGTGGAAGATCTTCAAGAAAGATTCGTCGTCCTCTTCTTCTTCATCCAAATCCAAGTTCACCAGAAGCTTCTCCACGAGCGCTTCATCGACCAAGTCCCCTGTGTTCGTACGGAGCTCCTCCACGAAATGCTCGGTCCCTTCTTCCTCGACGTCGTCTTCTTCATCTTCTTCGATGTCAAGAAGCTTCTCCAGGAAAGAGAGATCAGGATCTTCCATAACTCAGAAGTATAGCAGCTTGGCCAAAGAACAGAAGGCGAGGTTTTACATCATGAGAAGGTGTGTAGCTATGCTTGTTTGTTGGCATAAACATGGAGATCCCTAGATCAGATTTTTTTTTTCTCTTTTTTTTTTGGGTTTATTGTAATTAGATCAGTTTATTACTGAGGTGGCTACAAGTTTCCATAGTACATCGTAAGAAGAGATTTTTATTCATAAAATTTAGGGTTCCTCTGCTCATTTCTGTCCTCTAAATGCTAATATTTCTTTTAAATTTATCTAAACAACATATGGCAGTGGCACAGTGAGAATATATATATATATATATGTCACACCCACAAACATATATATACACATATATGTACGTGTCTTCGTCTATTATTTTCCTCTAGACATAAGATATTTAGTGTCTGCTATCTGATAAAAAAGATTAGAGGCATTTGTTTTTGGGTCGACAAAAGATTGAAAACATTAAAACATTGAAAGTGCAATGTTATGATACAATATCTGGAGAGTATTGATGTATCAAGACGTACAATATTTTTGTTATGATTTACATGGAATTGTCACTTTCAATGGGCGTGTAATAAATATTGAAGAAAACAATGTTTATATCATGTATCTGCTTTACGCGTGATTTATGAATAGATGCATGCAATTAACCTAAGATTAAAAAAATTTACTAGATAGGCCCTCTTGGCACGACTTTAATGTTCTTTTACGGTGGTGATTAAGGATTTGAAATCTAACAGATTAGACTTCAAACCCATTTTTGAAAACGACATGGAGTATTATTAAAGTCTATTACCCAATAATAATCGCATACACAGAATGATGATGATGATGATGATGATGATAATGATAATGCGGTCAATAAAGTTGCATATGATGCTATAGATCTTGCAAACGCCAATAATGTCCGGAGCTGTATCCATCTTTATTTTATCGATTTATTTATCTATTTTGCATTTTGTGGCAGTATTGTTTCTGCTTGCCTTCTTGTTTTTTGTCTCTTTGACGGAAAAAAAGATTCCCTCTTGCCAAATAAAAATTCTATAATATATATATATATAATTCAAATTGTAGTTACTATATATTGTATACGCTCGTACTTAGAAACTATTCTGCATTATTGACATGAAATCTATCCTTTCACTTTTAGGGGGAAACGTTTTTAAAAATATATACATATATTAGGGAATCCAATGGGAAGTCATCGACCACTCGATCTTTATCTCTTTTTGAATCTGATCATAACGTCATGATCAGTTTAAAAAAATATCATTGTGGATATACACAAAAGATTACGTTAAAGAGATATAAAGTTCTAGAAAACCACAATAATTATTAAAAAAAATTTACTTCTTTTATTTGATGTGAAAAATATCGTGCAGAGAAATTATTACCGCAACAAAGCTCTTTCAGTTTCACTCTTCTTACAGACGCAGAAAAAGAAACAGCAAAATAAAGAGAGAAGCAAAATTCAGAGTTCTCAGGTGAAAAACCAAACGCAAAAGGACAAAAGGAGGAACACATCAGGAATCAAGTGCATAATTTACGAGAGAAAAAAATAAGGTGACGTGGCGATGGTAGAGCCGTTGGATCGGTCAGAGTCAACACTTTGGGAAATCGGACGGTGGAGGCGGGAGTTTCTGATTCGGAAGGTCTCCATCCAGGACCACCCAAGCCATGGTCAGTCCCCAACTCAGATGAATTTCGATGTGGCAATGCATCAGCCATACACCTACCGTCACAAATCCAATATATGGATTATTAAATTGTGAAAGTTAGGGTTTTTTTAAACCCTATTCAAAATTCAAATCAAATAAAAAACAAAAAAGTAAATCAATTCGAATTAGACCAAACGATTTGATCTATAAATGTATTCTAAAGACATACCGGGGTTATCGGCGCGGAAACGTACGGCAATCCAGCCACCGGCGGGGACAAGGGCGGTGTTGCGTTCGACCGGGTCGAGGAGATTGAACCGTTTCGGGTCACGGGTCGGGTCGAAATTTCCGAACCCTTGACCGACCACATAGAAATTGAACCCATGAAGGTGCAGAGGATGTGACTCAGCACCCAGAATGCTCGTGTCCTGAAACACTAACTCGACAGTTGTGTTGTACTTCAACACCACGACCTTTGTCCCCCTCGCGACCATCGTGTTGTTCGGTGGCATCCCCGTGTAATTAAACGGAAAAATAGGCGAACTCGGAAAGTCGGTCGTGAATACACGATTGGATTTTCCAAAGAAATACGATCGCAACAATGACGTCGTGTTTGGTAACACGAACGACACGTTGTTGATGGACGCCGCGAATTTCGTGCCGTTGGGTCCTTGGCATGTTTGGTTCTTCGGACAAGGGTTTGTCCCTAAACCGACCGTGAAAAAGAATTTCCGGTCCACGGTTTTCGGTACGTCAACCGGAAACTTAGAACTCGCTAGACTTCTAAACATGTTTGAAAAATTCGCGACGAAGCCCGTGGCATTGATGGCAGGAAGAGCAGGCTTCAGAACGGGCCGAGTTTTTGGAGAATTCGAAGCCTTACGTTCGTATTCGAGAATCCCGGCGACGGTCGTGTTATCGATAGTGCCTTGACCTACGAAGTAAGTTCTTGCCAGCATGAAAAACGTCGCGTTCGGAGAAACGTGTTTGGTCTTGAGCAGAACGTTCGTGGTCTGCCCCGGTCCGATGACGAGGACATTGGTTTTGAAGGGCTTAACATAGCTGGCATCGGCTTCGACAACTGTCAACGTGTGATTGGCTATGCCGAAGAAGAGTTGGTCATTGAGTGCAGCATTGATCAGTCTCAGGAGATATGTCTTCCCCGGTTTCACCTTCAACTTGTATGTATCTATATATCGATGAAACATTAGTAGTTCACATGTTGGGATTATTTGTAAGTATGGTATATTCACAAAAAAAAAAAAAAAAACTTGTCTTTTGGGGGAAGATGTTTAAAAAAAAAAATTACCTTTTGCAGAACAATTATATAATGGGCCTGGAAGCCCATTGATGGTGTGGGCATCTGAAGCATTTGGGCCTCCACCTGTCTGAAGAGCCTGTTGAATCACTGCCTGAGGATCAACATTGAACCATTCCCCTACACTCGTACAAATTACAGTTCAAAAACACTGATTTTAGTGATTTTTTTAAAAAAAAAATATTATTGTATCGATGGTGTAAATAAATGGTATATGGAGTAATATGGGAGAAGAGTACCGAAGATAATGGGGATCTGCTTGTAGGGCTTGGGGAAAGGGTAAGAGTCGTGGAGTTTGGGAAGGATGATCAAGGGGCCATACACAGTGGCTCTCACCCACGTGATGTGGGCGTGCCACCACAACGTTCCTCTTTGCCCGGTGACCGTGAAGTTGTACACGTAACTCTGTCCTGTCCGAATTGGACACTGTGTTATATAGGCTGGTCCATCCGCCCATCCACTCCTTAGCTGTCTGATCCCATGCCTACGTACGTCCATTCGTTAATTAAGGTAGAGTAATCATTATACATATATATATGGCTTATCTAAACAGAACATGTTGGTGCCGGTTTTATTACATTTTCACTTTTGTTAATCATAAGCTCCCATTAAAATATATCTTATACCCTGAAGAACGTGTTGTTTCGAATGCAGTGATGTGAACCCGGATAATTCAAACCAGAGGTTAAGGAGCACGTTAATTAAGTGTCTAATTGTGTATATATATTACCAGTGGATGGAGATATTGGTAGAGACATGATTAACCACTTTGATCAGTAGATTGTCTCCTTCTCTTGCGATAACCCTAGGCCCTGGGAATTTCCCGTTCACCGTCAAGATCGACCTTGTCTTGCACAATCTTGTCACGTTTTTCAGTTGAATCTGTCGAAATATGAATCGAATCAAAATGGTGTATATATACACTCTTAAACAAAAGAATTGCATGCATGCATGAATGAAACAAAGAATATTACGTACGTCGAACTTGTAGCGCCTGGTGATTCCCGCAGATGCTACATTAACATGGTTACTTATGGCAATGAGACATGCCACAAGAACATAACGCAAAACCCCCATGTTTAGCATACTCTCTCTCTCTCTCTCTCTCTCTCTCTCTCTCTCTCTCTAAAAGTAAAGATATTTTTCCTTTTTTTTTTCTTTTTTTTTAATATATATAAACCTGAGTTGTGGTGCCTGTGAAACCACTGGAGAGTGTTGTGTATATATAGAGGCAGATAAGCTCGTGGTAGGGCTAACGGTCGGTTGGTCTAGTAAAATATTTCAAGAATTAAAATGATAATAGAATAAAGTTTCGTGTTATTGGAAAAGAATATAATTCAGTCTAATTGATGTTTTGGTTGGTCCTTTTTGTTGGACTGACCGAGTGAATTCAAAGTTAACCAATTAATTAAGTGGGTTATCCACACAATGTGTGATGATAATGGGCTATACATGTAGTATATAATATCTACCAATAAAATGATGATTTGTTAGAGTTTGATAGATAGAACAACATAACCATGATAACAACTAAAACGAAGAAACACACCAATTTAAAAAAATTATATTTGGTCAGAAAATTTTCTTGAATTTATCTAAGGTGATGTTCTTAAGATTTTTCTTTAGAATGTAAATACGATTTGATTCGCTTGAATTATATGAAACTCGAGATGATAATATCTCTCTCGTTCCTATGCAAAATCTAGATGATGTTACTTTTGGATTCGTAGGTTGTATATTAATGATGCAGATTGTTTTCCTTATTGTAAAAAAAGAAATACAAAATATCAAATATTATCTTCTGTCGACCATCCCGAAGTATTTTCCTATTATCAAATGTTATTTTATATAAAAGAAAAAGCAAAAATTGATAGGAACAAACTGCTTACTTAAAAAGAATTTAGAAGATATTTATGGTGGAACAAAGAGGGATTAGGAAGCAAGTAAAGAGAAATGAGTGCAATTATGGTAAGGATTAGTGGCAAAGGGAGGACCAGAACTACATGGAACATGCACGTCGTTGGTTGTCTGAAAACATACGTTCCAACTAAAACCATTTGGTCTTATGGACACAGACAGGACTTTCCCCAAAGTCTCCTGCAAGACTCCATACGCCCTTTGACATTTCACCCGACTCACCCATTCCTTTCAAGCAACAACAGACAGCGATCCACGGATCGTGATTAAGCCTTAATTAAAAACGTCAGATTAATATGATCTCACAAACCCTTCTAAAATATCAGACCTTCGAAATCCGTCGCATCTATCGTTAAGCTGTCCATGTTTACGTCTCATGTATGCTTATGGGAATCTAGAATCTCGACAAACCATATATTATAAATTCAATTCAATTATATACGATTAGGTTGCCAGTGGTGTGTTGCTCAAAGCAGCAAAACTTAGGGATAACGTTAAAGGGAAAAAAGAAAAGGAAAAGGCAAATGTGTGAACATGTGGGATTCAAACCAAACACAGACACAAAACACAGAACACAACTGTGGTAATTGAAAGATCCTAATCATAGGTATATTGTTAGTTGCAGGTTTACCAACTTCAACACTTCTCTCTTACTGTTTTTATCTTATATGTGTCCCCCAATGACCCACGTCTTCCAACAAAGGTACAAGATTGGCTTTGGTTTTATTTTTAATATCGATCACCAGAAGCATTGGAATTGGTATAACTACGCATGTTATTAATAAATAAACTCCTAATTTCTTTATATAATAAAATAAAATTGTAGTGATATGCAACTCCATATATATAAATATAAAATTCGTGTAATTCCTAACATAATATGACTAAAAATATTTTTATGACGGCTAGAATGTGGTCTTGGAAGAACACACGAAAACTCATTTTTGACATGTTTTGTTTTTGTATCCTTTTAGAAAAAAAAAAAAAAAAATCTAGTTACCAACTAGCGAATTTTCCCATATTAAGGTCACGAGGTACATACAACATTACTCTATTTTACGAATATAAAAAAAATGATTTGATCCAACGGGCCTTTATAATCACAACTCAAGTTGGTCCCAAATGGCCCAAAATAAAGCCCAAGTCATCACAATGATCCAATACCCCGGTCGCTCAACCCAATTATGAAATTAAATCCCATTATATGAAATGGATTAGTTGGTTTTTAGCTTAGATATAAAAACATGTTTATCAAAACAAAAAATTTTCTACATGTATTCATGCCTTCATTTCGTGAATATCTCGAAGGAATATATAGATGATACTTTTCCTCACGTGCTGCTTTTCGGAATTATGAATGCTTCATGAGGAATTTGGTTCAAATGTTTTTGGAATAAGACCAAATATGAGATTAAACAAGAGATAAGACTAGCTTAGGATGGGAAACGCCTCCATAATAAATTTAAATTGATCTCTAAAAAATCATGGTAAATTTACTATTTCCCCGGTTATATATACATATATATTTTTTCTGGATTTGCTATTGGGCTTTAGGGAAAAATGCATGAAAACAAAAATAAACAGATCCGACAAGATTTTGCAGTGTACTTTGTTCCAGTTGTGCCCTAACCCCAAAACTGAAGCAAAGAACACGCAAGATTTTATGAAACAACTAACTGAACGTATCTGTCTGAGATTCCCCATCTCTTAGACCAATCTCCGTAGTTAATAGTTATATATAGTTTTTTAATTAATTAATTAATTAATTAATATTATTATTTCCTCGACCTAAACCTTGGGTATCCAAGTTTTGGATATCTAACCGTCACGAGATCAAAACCAAATATCTCGACCTAAAAAAATGTGAAGAAAACGGGGACCGAAATAAAGATTCTCCAATATATAGGTAGACCGCCATTGGCCATTCGCTGTAACGGTAATTTGCAGTAAAGATTTTACCATCTTTTGTTTGTCTTTATCCGTTTACCGTTTTGCTTGCGATAAATTTCGGAGCTTTTTTTTTTTTTTTTCCAGAAGATCTCTCATCGAATGCGATTGTTATTTATTTAATCTCTTACTTAAATGGGCACAAAAAAAAACCCTAAGGGTTCTTGCATCGCCGCCGTATTTTTATCAGCCGTGAACAGCGTGTGTATATATATTTTATTTCTCGTCGGCTTGGTTTTCTATTTTCAGGGGTTTTAAACGCCTCAACATGGAGCTCCAAAATTGATGAAGTCTTTCGCCTGGGGAGACGATCTTTCGGGTTCTTGGTGGAGAGATGGATTTGGGTGTTTATTAAAGTTCTGATCTTCCTTAGTTTTGATCGAGAAAAATCGGGGCTTGTACATATCGCGTTAGAAAGTCTGATCTTTTAGGATTATATAGAGTTCAGCGCCTGACCTTAGGATCTGGGTGGTGACTGGTTTTTCTTTTCCGATTGACATATAATCGGGAGGGAGTTCAAATCGATCTCGGAGGTTTCTGGTTTAGGTTAGGTTATCATCCGAAGTGGGAAGAAGACCGATGCTTGGTGGTGGGAGTGAATTTGAGGAAGATATAGGAGTTTTGCTCCGCGAACAGAGGAGGCAAGAAGCCGATGAGCTCGAACGGGAGCTGAACTTGTATAGAAGTGGCTCTGCCCCTCCCACTGTGGACGGTTCCCTCAGTGCCGGTGGTGGTGGAAGAGCCAATAACGGAAATGGGTTTGCTTCTGATGACGAGTTTAGGAGCGATCCTGAATATTTATCTTATTACTATGCTAATGTGAACTTGAACCCAAGGCTTCCTCCTCCTTGTATGTCTAGAGAGGAGTTGAGGGTTGCGCAGAGGCTGAAAGGCACTGTGGCAGACGGTATTGGAGATAGAAGAAAGGTTAATGGTGGAGCTGCTGCCAATACTAACAGTGGGAACCGATCTTTGTTCTCTATGCCGCCTGGGTTTGAGTCTAGAAAGCAAGACAACCACGAGTTTCAGCCTGAGAACGTTAGCGGTTCTTCTGAGTGGGGAGGCCATGGACTGATCGGTTTGCCCGGTCTAGGTCTTGGAAGCAAGAAAAATAGTTTTGCTGAAATCTTTCAGGTTGGTTAAGTTCACTTATTCTCACTTTGTATCCTTTATCGTCAATTATGTTTCTTTTTTCTGCTCAATCTGTTATAACTTTGTCACTTCCGTTTGCTTCTTCTCTAGTTTATGTACAATGAATTGGTTCTGATATTTGTGCAGGATGACTTGGGGCAAGGATTTGCTGTCCCACAACAACCTTCTCGTCCTGCTAGTCGCAACACTTTTGATGAAAATGCCGATTCTGCAAATAACCAGGCCCCATCAGGATCACAACCTTCATATAGCTATGCAGCAGCTCTTGGTGCTTCTTTATCAAGAAGTACGACTCCTGATCCTCAGGCCATTGCCAGGGCACCCAGTCCTTGCTTGACTCCCATTGGCAGCGGGAGGGCCAGTGCCTCTGAGAAGAGAAACTTAAATAACCACACCTCATTTAGTGGTGTTTCATCTGATCTTGCTTCTGCTTTATCTGGCATGACTCTCTCAAGCAGTGATGGGTTAGGTGATCAAAGTCAGGCCAAGCAGGATGTGGAAAAGGTCAGGAGCTATATGTTTGAACTACAAACTGGACATAATGAAATAAAGCAACATGGATTTTCTTCAAGGAATTCACACCTGAAAGGATCACAGGCATCTGCCTTTAATGGTGGAGGTGCACCAGCCGGTTCGTATCATCATGTTGAAAACCAGAATTCGTCCATCTCAAACTATGGTTTGAGCAATTATCCATTAAACCCTGCTGTAGCTTCTGTGATGGCCAGTCAGCTGGGGTCCGGCAACTTCCCTCATCTATATGGCAATGTTGCTGCAGCATCGGCTTTGGGATTATCTGGAGTAGACTCTAGACTCTTTGGAGGTCAAAACCTCTCAGAATCGCACAATCTTGGCAGGGTCAGCAATCAAATGACGGGAGGTGTTGCACTTCAGTCTCCTCTTTCTAACCCAATGTATCTTCAGTACTTGAAGACTTCTGACTATGCGGCCCAGCTGGCAGCCAACAATGATCTTTCAATGGAGAGGGGCTTTCTGGGTAACTCATACATGAACTTGCTTGAACTGCAGAAATCACAGTACAAGTCTGGGGGATCTAATCACCATGGCTATTATGGAAGTCCAACATTTGGGTCCAGCATGTCTTACCCTGGCAGCCCATTGGCTAGTCATGTTATTCCTGATTCTCTTGTGGGACCTGCTAGTCCTATGAGAAGGAGCGGAGTGAATATGCGATATCCGTCGGGGATGAGAAACTATGCTGGAGGGGTTATGGAACCATGGCACATGGATACTGGGTTTGGATCCTCGTTGTTGGAAGAGTTCAAGAGTAACAAGACAAGATGTTTTGAGCTTTCAGAAATAGCTGGCCACATTGTGGAGTTCAGGTAATCTCACCTGCTGGTGTCCTTTGAGGTTCTTACTGCTTCTGTTTTGTTTTTAGTTGTCCGAACTTGGGCGTCTTCTAGATTTTTGTTATATGAGCAGTGCAGATCAGTACGGAAGCCGCTTTATTCAGCAGAAACTTGAGACAGCCACTATTGAGGAGAAAAACATGGTTTATGAGGAGATCATGCCCCAAGCTCTCAGCCTGATGACTGATGTGTTTGGTAATTATGTGATTCAGAAGGTACTGACTGATGTTGTCCTTTTTCCCCTTGTGATTTAACACCAATTTCATGAAAGCCACCTGAATGTGCTATTTCCTACAGTTTTTTGAGCATGGACTTCCTTTACAAAGGAGAGAATTGGCAGAGAAGCTCCTTAATAATGTTCTGCCGCTTAGCTTACAGATGTATGGCTGTCGTGTGATCCAGAAGGTATTATTTGCTTGGCACCTCTGCCTTTATGAAGATCAAGCCCCATGTGGATTTTGACCTTGTCCTCCATGCTTTTTTAGGCGATTGAGGTCGCTGATTTGGACCAGAAGATTAAGATGGTGAAGGAACTCGAGGGACATATAACGCGATGTGTACGTGATCAGAACGGGAACCATGTGATTCAGAAGTGCATTGAATGCGTACCTGAAGAAGATATTCAGTTTATTGTCTCAACGTTCTTTGGTCAAGTTGTGACTCTGTCCACTCACCCATATGGATGCCGGGTCATTCAGGTTTCACCTTTCTATATATGTTCTCATAATAGTATTGTATTCCCTCTTGTTTCTTAGGAGGACTTCTTGTTTAATCCTGTTTATATGATCGCAGAGGATATTGGAACGCTGCCATGACCTGGATACGCAGAGTAAGGTTATGGACGAAATCCTCAGCTCTGTCAGTATGCTGGCGCAAGATCAGTATGGAAATTATGTTGTTCAGGTTTGTAAGATTATGATGATTCAATGTAGCAGTTCTCATCTTGTGTCAAGCTTTGTTTTCATAAATTTTTTTCCCGATACATGGTGGTTTTGCTGAAACTGATGTCACTGGCAGCATGTGCTGGAGCATGGAAAGCCGCAGGAGCGCACTATAATAATAAAGGAATTAGCAGGAAAGATAGTTCAGATGAGTCAGCAGAAGTTTGCGTCGAATGTGGTTGAGAAATGTCTGACTTTCGGAGGTCCGGAAGAGCA
>NW_010967707.1:1852498-1934120 GCF_000463585.1 Tarenaya hassleriana | reverse complement strand
GGTTGAGGAATGTCTGGCTTTCGGAGGTCCTGAAGAGCGTGAACTGCTCGTGAGTGAGATGCTGGGCACAACCGATGAAAACGAGCCTCTTCAGGTTTGTCTGTATCTGCTGATAATAGTCCAATAATAGGTCAGAACTGTCTCAATGCTTTGTTTTTACCTTTCCTCTTCAGGCGATGATGAAGGATCAGTTTGCAAACTACGTAGTGCAAAAGGTTCTAGAGACGAGCGACGATCAGCAGCGCGAGCTGATACTTTCCCGCATAAAAGTGCATTTGAACGCTTTGAAGAAATACACTTACGGAAAGCATATCGTTGCCCGTGTTGAGAAACTCGTCGTGGCTGGAGGTACATTTTCTGTTTGTAAGAGTGCATGCCCGTTTGCGTTGTCTTCTCTTTTAGTTTGCACGATGGATGGAAATGTTTCTGATGGCTTAACAATGGCTGCAGAGAGGAGAGTTGCTGCACAATCCATGACCATGTTGGCATAAGGCCTGAAAAGAGTTGTACAGAGCTAAGCAGAGAAATCTTTTGCAATAACTATAAAACCGGAAAACAAGGTTTGATGCTTTGTGTTCTTGCGGAATCTGTACATTGAGTAATGTTTCTTGAGATTTTTCTTTCACTTGTGTACAAAGATGCTTATGATAAGCCAATGTGTACAACAGAGAGAGATGTTCATGCTTTTAGGTCTTTGAGGCAGTTAGGGTTTTTCTAAATCCTTGTATCTTATTTCATGACCTGAGTTTCCATTCCAAGGAGCACAGTTTCGTTTTATGCATTTTCTGTTTTTATATATATATATATATATATATATTCATATGCTTTTTTCGGTTTAATCAATTATCAGTAGTATTTCAGAAAACAGAGCCAAGAACCCATGAGAATCACAAACAGATCTGTCTGAAATCTGGAAACAGAATCGGTAGCTCAAAGAGAATCTAGCAAGAAACGTGTGTAGAACTAAACAAGATTTTCAGAACTCGAAGCGAAAGTGACCGACCGTCCTCACGTGACATAACTTCGAAAGAAGATCCAAAAGATATCTTACGTCGTCCACGTCAGCGTTGTCTCTCGGGGATAATATCTCGTCTTTGTTTCGCCACCGCCTCCTTCCCTTTCCCCTGTTTTTCTTAATGCTCGTAAAAATCGCAACTTTATTTATCTACGGAACGACACTGAAAGAGCAAAGAACTTAGTTATCCATCATCCATTAATTAGGGTTTTCTTTTTGCCTGAAAATCTCGATCCGAGAAGTGGTGGAGTTAGTCTATGAATGGGACAGTTCAGGGCTGACGTCATCAATGGCGCCGACGCCGGAGGCGGCAACAAAGGACTGGTGGAGCGGGAGGTGAGGCTTCCGACCGGAGCAGATCTTCCGCTGCTGTATCAGTTATTGATCCCGCAAGGGTTAGCTTCCGCTTTCCGAATCTCTCCGCAGCAGAACCCCACCGTCGCCGACGTGGATCGCGCCTCGGTCACGACCTTCTACTCCATCCAGAGCGGCAGTGTATCAAACGCGCCTCCACATCCGGAGAGGAAGGCGGAGACGGCGAGGAAGAAGCAGAGGATAGTGTGGACGCCGGAGTTGCAGCGGCGTTTCTTGGACGTGGTGAGGCGTCTGGGCGTCAACAACGCCGTGCCGAAGGCGATTATGCAGATGATGAACGTGGAAGGATTGAGCCGCATGAACGTAGCGTCTCATCTCCAGAAGTACAGACTCTACCTGAAGCGGAGACAGGGTTTCACCGGCGGCGACGCCACGTCATCTTCCTCCCGCCGTGGGATCAACGGCTGAGGGTTTCCGCAGGTGGGTCCACCTACGTGGTTTCCGGGCATGAATCATCGTCATCATCGACCGATTATAACAATCTTAATGATGGTCGTGATCCGAATCATCATCATGGTCATGATGTTGCAACTGGGTTAATGTCAAATCTGTACATAGCGGAACAGAATGGCTCTGGTGGCGGTTCAAACGACATGGAAGAGGAGTTTCAGAGGTTGTAACCTTAGAATATCTTGCTGTCTTTGTACTTTTGTCTGACATTTTTCTCAAATATACTAGATTCGGGTATATTGGGTATATTCTATTGTGTGTCACCGTAAAAATGTTTTTTTTTTATTTGGTGTCCCAAATATTTTTCTTTAGGGTACGGATGTACAAAAGTTCAAGGCTGGTCAACAAACGAGGAGGCCACACGGACACGGCTCGACCACCACTCATCCTTTTTTTGGGGACCTTCGTGAGGGAAACCAACTCTTAGCCAATGACCGTTTCCAATAACAGGTTTGCACAATTCTCCTTCACATTTTCCACCATAACCGAACCCTTTATTCTTGCGCCAGATCCTCAACCAAAGATCAACCCTTTTGACCCTGTCCCTTTATATCTCTCTCTTTCCTGCTCTTCTCTCTCAGCCATTACTGATTATCTCTGTGAATCTCTCGTCCTTTGTTTCAGAAGAACATGGAGAAGAGCGGTAACCTAATCAAAACGAATCGAGTTTGAACCAGAATGAATTGGTCCATATTGAAATGAATTGGAATAAAAAATGAGAGCGGTAACCTGTTTGACAAGCAAATGGAGTCACCGAGATCTCCCACGAGGCTGCAGAGGCAAGCACCAACGGCTCTGCAGCTTGATCACTCGGCTCATAACCAGTTTTCACCGTCTAGCGCCATAGAGGGGACGGCTATTCCATTGCTTTCGCCTCTCTATGTGCCTCCGAGACTTTCATCTTCGCTCCGAGAGGGAGAAGAGTTCAGGTTTCACGTGGGCGGGAACGGCTGTCCTGACCCGAAGGGCTCTCATCTGGGAGAGTGGCAACATCCGGCAATGTCCGACCATTCTGAGCAGATGGCTCTCTTGACTATGTTTCAGACCAAGTTTGTGCTTGTGAATGATTCACGTTGAGGGCTTTTTCCAGTTTTGGGGTTTCATGTTTCAGGATGTAGAAAATGTTCCAAAAGTGTTTGAATGAAGTGTTATATAAACACATTTGGGCATATAGATAGATCCACACCATTTTGATATTTTGCAGGAAACTCCAAAAGTCCCGCAATGTGGATGTTAAATTAAAGAAGACAACACAGTTTAACATGTAGGGCTCACCCTATTAAGGGCTTGGTCTTCGTTTAAGATCAAGATCGTTGCCATTTTCACTCGCAGGAGTTGGACAATTTTATGTTGGGGTGTCTCTTCTCAGTTTCTGTCGCTAAGAGCTCGACATGATTAGTCAACTATACATAACGCCATCTCCAATTCTTCGCTTTACCTCTTCTTCTTCTTCCATTGAACCTCACTTGCACCTCTCGTTCAAGCATAGAATCCCAGAGCCCAACCCATTCGGACTCTCCGTCCGCCGAAGCGCGTCGTTGAATCCATCCGCCATGACCGCCGGAGAAACGCCGGACAGATGGTCTCTCCACGGCATGTCTGCTCTTGTCACCGGCGGCACTCGCGGAATCGGGTTTGTACGACCTCGTTCTCGCGTACCCTTTACCGAATTTTGTCCGAATGTGTACGTACCCTTGCAGATAACTTCGATGCGAGTTCTCAAACTAGTATGTATTTGTTCACAGTCGCGCGGTCGTGGAGGAATTGGCTGGTTTTGGTGCGGAGGTACACACGTGCGCTCGGAACGAGAGCGAGCTCGAGAATTGCTTGCGGGACTTGAACGGTTCGGGTTTTCGGGTTACTGGGTCGGTCTGCGATGTCTCGGATCGAGATCAGAGGGTGATGCTGATGGAGGCTGTGTCGTCTGTCTTCGACGGGAAGCTCAATATACTTGTAAGACTTCGTATCATATCTTCGTCTCCTATAGGCTTTCTTGTACAATGCCCATCACCTGTTCGTTGATTTGCCCAAAAGAAAACATGGCGATGCTTTCTTTTGATGACATCTTTCAGAAAGAAGTTGGAATAAGCCCTTCACATTCTTGTGTATGTTACGAGTTTGTGGAAGGTTTTTTTGTAGTGATTACTTACTGTCAGATCTTATATAGGTAAACAATGTGGGAACGAATATCAGGAAACCGATGGTAGAGTTCACGGCTGGAGAATTTTCAACCCTCTTGTCGACAAATTTTGAATCTGTTTTCCATCTATGCCAACTTTCTTATCCGCTTCTTAGAGCATCTGGGGCTGGAAGTGTTGTGTTCATCTCTTCCATATCTGGTTTTGTCTCACTCAAGAATATGTCTGTCCAATCTGCAACCAAAGGTGTTGACTTTTGTGGAAAAACTTCATCTTCTGCAGTATGTTATCTGTTAAAGTCTTACCAAGGTGTTTATATAATATAAGGAGCAATCAACCAACAGATTTTTTTTTGGCTCTTCTCGTTTCCCTTGAGTTTTTTCAGGAGCAATCAACCAACTTACGAGGAATCTGGCTTGCGAGTGGGCTAAGGACAATATAAGGAGCAATGCTGTTGCACCTTGGTATATCAGAACATCAATGGTGGAGCAAGTAATTTTCTAAGATCCCACTGAACGCGAAAGATTTAAGCTAAATTTTCCGAGTTTTTGTTGTTCAATAGTGCATCACTTCTCATTTTAATGCTTTTGCTCATATATCCACATGAGTTTGATTGATATTCAAGATTTGACAAGAGACTTCAGTGATTGCTGATGGTGTCTTAATTCTGATGATACGGATTGGTCACAGATCCTTATCAATGAAGACTACCTGGAAGAAGTATACTCGAGAACTCCTCTCCGCCGGCTTGGAGAACCGAGAGAGGTTGCCTCTGCAGTGGCCTTCTTATGCTTACCTGCTTCCTCATTCATTACAGGGCAAGTTATTGGTATTGATGGAGGAATGTCCATAAACGGTTTCTACCCAAAGACATGACTATCTTCACTTCCTTTGTCACTTTACAAGATTTGCCGTCATTCATTCTATTTTGTGAACTTTTTGTTATTCAACCTCACTTTTTCTGTGTGTGGAAAGACAGTTTGATGTATGAGGCTGAGGCCAATCTGAATGTACCAGGCGTAGAAGGAAAAAATAATATCCCGTTGCTCCCCGATAAGACGGGCCTGTTCTGGATGGACCACATTTTTTTGGCAAACTCTCTCTCACCGCGTCTGCCTTTATTTGATCCTTCATCTTTTTATTAGTTGTCATATGCCAGCCACCGCACAATGATGGATAACAGGTGGAGTCTTCAAGGCATGACCGCCCTTATCACCGGTGGAACCAAAGGAATCGGGTTAGGATTAATTGCTCCTTTTTGTCGATATCTATATCAATACTTAAACTCTGTTATTATGTAAACTTTCTCATCAGGTACGAGGTGGTGGAGGAACTGGCAGGATTTGGGTCAAGAGTACATACATGCACTAGAGACGGAATTCTGATGGAGGAATGCTTACGTGAATGGCAAGCCAAAGGCTTTCATGTCACTGGTTCCGTCTGTGGTTTATCTTCTTGGCCCGAGAGACATAAACTCATGCAGAATCTCTCATCTCTCTTTGGTGGCAAACTCAACATCCTCGTAAGTAATCAATGTGCTTAAGAGTGGAAGTTTGACCCTTACTTATATATTAGCCCAAATCCCTCTCATTTTCCAATGTGGGACACTTATCAATACCGCCCCCTTTAGACAGCGACGTCCACGGCGCTGGAGCAAATCTGGTCGCTGGCGGCTTCTCGGTCCATCCCCGACCGTCCCACAACCACCGAGTCGACCGCATGTCCGCAGGAGAACGGCCCGTCAAAGGGCCACCGGAAAGTAGAGAACCAGGCTCTGATACCAATTAATAAGATTTAGACCCAAACTCCACCACAAAAGCTAGTTTAAGAGTGGATGTTTGACCCTTACTTATATATTGGCCCAAATCCCTCTCATTTTCCAATGTGGGACACTTATCACAATGCCCTATGTATCTGCTTATGGATGGTCATTCTTGCACCTTTAATTCTTTCAATGTACACATATATATATACATATACATATATAGGTAAACAATGTGGCCGCAGCTTTCTCGAAGCCAACCGTGGAATGCACAGCAGAAGATTTCTGGTTAAGCATGGCTACGAGTCAGCTCGGACATACTTTGCTTAAGGCATCAGGATCTGGGAGCATCGTCTTCGTGTCCTCTGTTGCTGGGGTTGTATCCCTTCACTCCGCTTTCATCTATGGCGCAACAAAAGGTATATCTTAATTTTTTTTTCCAAGAAGACTCCCCAAAAACTACCGTTCATGTATTAATTTTTGAAATTGATAACAAATTTGTGTATTTATTTGGTATTCTTTTTTATATTTTTATTAACTCGTCATCCATGATTACTCTTGCTGTTGTGTATACCGTACAATGCAGAATATACAGCAGCCATGAATCAGTTAGCTAAAAATTTGGCGTGCGAATGGGGAAGCGACAACATAAGGGCAAACTCGGTGGGCCGGTGGCTCCTTGGTTCATCTCAACCCCTTCGGTTGTAAACGTAATTTAGAAAAAAAACTCGATCCATCGTTTAGTAAATTCCCTAATTCTCTATCCAGATTAAGTTTGGTTTTTCTTTCCTTATGTTGGTTGGAAAGGGGTGAAGGAGGCTGTGGAGTCTAGAACTTCGATGGGCTGTGTCGGGGAACCGAAGGAGGTTGCATCGCTCGTCACGTTTCTGTCTCTTCCGGCATCTTCTTACATAACTGGTCAGACCGTCTGTATCGACGGAGGTCTCACCATCAATGGCTTCTCCTATCAGTCACCGGTCTGAACTCTGTTTTCTTCCTTCTCTGTTTATTCCCTTATATCATATGATCAGTTCTTGTTCTTGTTAATGTCTGGAACCTTTCGAGGTCCTGATCGGTTTTCGTTACTATGACTCAGACTCAGTTCATGTGAATCTTCGTAGATATTCGTCCCGAACATTATTTTATAGAAATTGAAATGTGAATAGATCCACGATTGATCATATCATATGAAATTTGCATAGAGCTCACCAAGTCATTGTACACGTCTTCTCACAGCTTTGAGGTTGATGAAGCGGGCAAGTTAGGTCGCGGTGGAAGCTTTAAATCCGTCCATCCATCCTCCGTCACTGCCTGGAAGTAATGCTCGACCATGCTCTCTGTCACGTCCTCCAGTCTCGACGGGTTCCACTGCACCGGCAGTACCAAATGAATAGTAAAGTGACAGTTTTGCCCATATGTTTTAGAGATATTACTTACAAACCTGCTGAAATCTCTTGAAATGAATTTCGGATTCAGATTCAGGTAACACAGAAATTTAAATATTCGAGTTAGGATTAAGATAATCCGAAAATTTTGAATACCCGATCCATGTACATAGGAGTAAATCAAGGGAGATGAGTGTTTTACCTTGGGGTTCTTATCCTTATCTATCAATATTGCCCTTATCCCCTGCAGTGACTCCTAACAGTTAACAGGGAATCGCGAGGGAGATCATAGCCATATATGATCAGAGAATGTCGGGAAAAAACCTCGAAATGATCCTTGCTGATATCTCCCTTAACTACATGACAAATCATCCTAAACTCGCGGATAAGGCACTGCCCAACCCCTTGCATCCGCCCTTCTCTTATCTGCAACACGATTTGTATTCGCTGTCAGCTTCAGACAGTGGTAACAAACTGACAAGTCACAACACTGATTGCAAGAAGAGACATCCTCACAGATCTAAGAGCAATCTTAAGGCCTGTCGGAGAGGCCTTCTTCAGTGCAAGAACTGCGGTCGAGACCCAATCATCTGCTTCACGAGCAGCCTCCCTCTCCTGTATGTATAGAGCACATGTATAATTTCATGCATGGCTTATTAACCAACAGATGAAAATGTATCATAAGCCCTTTGGTGTGAAGGGAATCGACTTACAAGTGAATATAAAATTTCTTCGACGGTTTGTCTCGAAAAACATTTGTCGATGACTTCCAACCTGTTAAGGAAGAAGATTTGGCAGACATGACCAAGGCACTTCCTACAAACATGGATAACTGAGACAAAAAAAACATCGATACTTGCCGGTGGTAAGCACTCGATTCTTTCAGACAGGGCTTCTGAGAATATGCGTTGATAATTTCTGAAATGGAGGCTGCATCTGTTGCACTTGCCCTGCAAAGATCTGCTTCTAATGCATCTAATCTCTGTCACAAAGAACAATCTCACGTAAGTATCGATCTTTGGCAAAGAAACAGATATTTCCTTAACTTGTTAACCGTACAGATGAAGGGACGAAATGGGTCGCGAGTCCACAGGCAAGCGTCTCGGCGCCATCTAGCTTTGTCCCTGTCAGGCCAATATACTCTCCTACACAGACAAGAGAAAAGGAGATTGGGATTCATCTACCATATCTTCAACTGGTTCTAAATAACTTGCGAAAATCGGAACTTGAATCACCAAAAGATCCAGGGAGCCTTGACAAGAAGTATGAGGCACCCACATCTGGAAAGTGTCCAAGAAAAGTCTCGGGCATGGAAAAGACCTTGAAAAGAACTCCAGAAATAAAAATCAGATTGGAAAAACATAAGCATATCGGTTACAGAAATGATGACACCGAACAAGTTTAAGCCTGGAGACAGCTAAAAACCGGTACCGTGTTCTCAGTCACGATACGAAATCTACCATGTACCGAGATGCCAACGCCACCTCCCATGACAATACCATTTAGAATCGAGATCTGTAGTTAGGCCAGAATAAGTTAGACATTGAAAAACACTTCCACATCGAGTTCTATACTTTCCATCACCAAACCAAGAACATGTAAGACCTGTGGTTTGCTATTTGTTGCTATGACATAACTCGTTACGTATAGCTTATACATGAAATCTGCAACTGGCCTCCAGTGACCTAAGTTTAGACAAAGACGAAGAACGTAACTTGGATGAGAAGAAAATCATAAGCCGAGACAGAAAATGAAGAGGGAGAATGGTAATGATGATATGGAGGCTCTGAGCTTAGAAACTATCATACCCCCCCGTCTAATATCGGGAAAACCAGCTGCAACATCGCCGCCTGAACAAAACGCTCTTCTGAGGGCAGCTTCATGGTGGAGCGTGCTCTCTTCCTTGTCCCTACAGATGGGCACAGAATATCATAGATACAGAGAAATATTTATCGTATTCTCGGTTTTCCTGATAGATTAAAAGACAGAAGAATCGAAAAAATGTGAAGGGAATCGATGATGAAAAAGCAGAAATACTCGTGGCTCAGATACCATATTAGAGTTTGCGAACATGTCAGAGGGAAAGTTTTTTCTGTTTTGGCAGCTTCAGTTCCAAGAAACATAACTATATCCTTAGATTTTAGCTTGCTTTAATAACCAAACTCTGTTAATCATTTCCCGATGATAACAGCTGGTTTCTCAGTGTGGTCGGAATCCAGACAGACGAGTACCTTGAGGATGACGAGTTTCACGTTAGGGTCCTCTTCAAATGCAAGGAACAATTCCAGCAGCCGAGAAAGCTAGAAACAGATTCAGCCAAAAAAATTCATTGAACTAAAAAAAATCCTCATGGAAGATGAAATCATCGGAACAGAAGAAGAAGAAGAAGAAGAAGAAGAAGAAGAAGAAGAAGAAGAAGAAGAAGAAGAAGAAGAAGACAGGGCAGATACCATGGGGAAGGAAAGAGCATTCAATTGCTGGGGTCTGCTTAGTGTGAATATTCTGACACATGACTTCTCCTCCACCAAGACCTGTCATTTCGAATACGAAGTTGTCCGTACAGAAACCATTGTTGCAGGAAGAGAGAAAACGACAAGAGGAGGAGGAACATGGAGAAGGGAAACACCTGAGACGCCATCTGGGTTGTGTTTGTAGAAAATCAATCTCCTGGAGTGCAAAGCTCAGGTTTTGTAAACTCCGAGAAAACAACAGCACTTCAGAGATCTAAACGAGAGAGATGGGAGAGAAGCTTTCTGACATAGTTTCTCCCTTTTTTTGGTTCACAATGATAGAGTCATATATATACAGAGAACACAAAAAGGGTATATATAAAACAGGAAACGTTACAAATACGGATATACATAAAGAGGAAACTTTTGCTGATCTTGATTGATTCCACGTCCTGAACATTTGTTGCCAAAGATACAGATCACACCGAGATTGCATACGTGTGGTCTGTATCAGCAGCGTCGTGTCTGGCTAAACTTTATTATAGTTGGTTCTTTCTTTGACCTTTAACTCTCTTCTTGGAAAGTCGTCTATTGTCGTTAACATGTGTTTTCAGTTTCTCTGTTGACTTTGATGTTCAAGAACTCCTCTCCCCCCCATCTCTCTCTCTCTCTCTCTCTCTCTCTCTCTAGGGAGAATCGTTTGTGACGTGTGAATGTTCTAGAACAGGGGCCAAACTCTGTAATGTAGTTTTTCCCTCAAGGCTACTAAAACGTTATCTTTGTGGAAGGCATTGTCCACGTAACTTTGACTTGGATCTTAATGGTTATTGAAACGTGATGTTAATATAAAGGGTAATGCCCTCATCTGCTCGTATTTCCTTGGATAACCTTTCTTCGTGTCACAAATCTCTCTATCTCCCGAGAATGGATAGCAGCAGCGGATGGAGTCTTCGAGGCATGACCGCTCTGGTCACCGGTGGAACCAAAGGGATCGGGTTCGGACTCCTCCTCTGAATTTGTTCTATCTTTATCAGTTCAGATTCTGATTCATCCGTATGGGAATAATACATTGATGAAGCCTGAGTCTATTGACTTGACGGTTTTTCCAGGTCGGCGGTGGTGGAGGAACTGGCGGGGTTCGGGGCAAGAGTACACGCATGTGCCAGAAACGAATCTTTGCTTAACGAATGCTTGCGTGAATGGCAAACTAAAGGCCTCCAAGTAACTGGCTCTGTCTGCGATGTGTCATGTCGGTCCGAGAGACAGAAATTGATGCAGACGGTTTCCTCACTCTTCCGCGGCAAACTCAACCTTCTCGTAAGTAATCTTATACAAAATACGTAACATATACAAAAGAAAATTTTCGGAAAACAGATGTTGCCCTTTTTCTGAACATAGATAAACAACGTGGGCACAGTCTTACCAAAGCCGACTACAGAGTATACAGCAGAAGATTTCTCGTTTCTGATGCGTACGAATTTCGAGTCTTCTTACCACCTCTGTCAGCTCGCGTATCCTCTGTTGAAGGCTTTGGGATCCGGGAGCATCGTGTTCAACTCCTCTAGCGGCGGAATTGTATCGTGTATCCTTGGATCCATCTACGGTCCAACCAAAGGTACGCATTCCAGATTAAACGCGCAGTCGTTGTAATAGAACCCTTTCTAAGCCATTCCACTGACTTCATGCACCAGGAGCCATGAATCAATTAGCAAGGAACTTGGCGTGCGAATGGGCAAGCGACAACATAAGGGCTAACGCTGTCGCTCCATATTCCATCTCAACTCCTTTGGCACAACCCGTAACCAAAACAAAAAACACTTCCATTCATTGTGGAGATTTATAACATGTAAGAATAATCTTGCATTCTTGCAAAATCTTGTTTTTCAGTTTCTTGAAGATGAGAATGTGGAGAAGGCTTTGATGTCGAGAACTCCGCTCGGCCGTGTCGGGGAGCCGGAGGAGGTTGCGTCGCTCGTCACGTTTCTGTGTCTTCCGGCATCTTCTTACATAACCGGTCAGACCATCTGCGTCGACGGAGGTCTCACCGTCAATGGCTTCTCCTATCACCACTGAACCAGTACGAATAAAATGATACTATAAGAGTTTCGAATATTATGATTTCATATCCGAAATGCGTATTCCTCTGTACCAGATTATCTATGTCAAAATTACAATACAATAATGCATTGTAATTTTATCATTAGAAACACAGAAACTCAGGATTTCATGTGTTTTGTTAGAGAGGTAATAATAACGATTATACATATTACTAATTATAATAATATATAATTTATCAATCCATATTATATCGATGGTCAACAGTCTATAATACATATACATAACCGATTATTTACTCTAAATTTTATAACAAAGTAATTAGCAAAGAAAATTACGAACTAATTTACCCAAAGGATGAGGATATTAGCATTTCTTGGGCCAAGGCCGGAGGGAGATGTAGTGCAGTAGTGGGCCCATGAACTCCCACCTAAATTTAAAAAAAAAAAAAATTATCGTGTGGATTCCGAGCGTTGTAAGTAAATATCTGGAATGCATGTAGTTGTGGTCTATGATCATTATAACCTATCCTTTTCATATACCAGGACAGGAGAAGGAAAAGGTTTCGAATGCCTTGAATTGTGTGCAAATAGGACATGGGGTTTTTTTTTGGATGGACACTGTAATTTTCTTCTCAATCTGTTTCTCTTTCTTCTTCGATTTCACAGAGAGAATTCCAACAATGGCCGAAGCCGACAATAGTTGCAGAGACAAGAGGTGGAGTCTCCAAGGCATGACTGCCCTTGTTACTGGCGGAACCAAAGGGATCGGGTTCGGTCTCCGTCTACTTGTGTCGTTCAAATTGCTCAACTTTTCCATAAACCCTACAAGCAAAAGCCTTAATTCTTTTTACGGCATGAATCTTTAGGTATTCCACAGTGGAGGAACTTGCAGGGTTTAGGGCAACGATACACACGTGCGCGAGGGACGAAACTCAGCTTAACGAGTGCTTACGCGAATGGCAAACAAAGGGGTTTTCAGTCACTGGTTCAGTCTGTGATCTCACCTCTCGTTCCGACAGAGAGAAGCTTATGGACACTGTCTCCTCTCTGTTCCATGGCAAACTCAACATCCTCGTGCGTAATATGCTTTACACTCTTGAATTTAACAATGATCTTACACTCTTCTTTGGGACAAACTGTTAAATCAGAGTAATGTGTACATCAGATGCGATTTAGGCTGATTATATTGTGTGTTTTATAGATAAACAATGTGGGAGCTGTTATTGTAAAGCCGACTATAGAATATATAGCAGAAGATTTCTCATTTCACATTTCCACGAACTTGGAGTCAGCTTACCATTTGAGCCAGCTCGCACACCCTTTCCTGAAGGCCTCGGGTTATGGGAGCATCGTGTTCATGTCCTCTGTCGCCGGGGTTGTATCCCTTAGTGTCGGCTCCATCTATAGTGCAACCAAAGGTATGTTCTTTACAATTAGTTTCCAGCAAAACCCAGATCCATGTTATTATTGTCTTTATACATATTAACAAGTTCTCGTTTTTTTTCTTTCCGGGGGTGGTTTCCCGGCTGAATTATCGATTTCTTTCTTTCATATACGCGTATATGTATGTATGTATGTATGTATGTGTGTATATGCAGGAGCTATGAACCAGCTTGCAAGAAACCTGGCTTGCGAGTGGGCAAGCGACAACATAAGGGTTAATGCCGTTGCTCCTGGAGTCATTGCAACTCCTCTAGCTGAAGCTGTAACTCGAAAACAATTTCAAAATTGCAGCTTCATTATACTCTTCGCTCGTATATTTTCTCGTCTTCTTGAATCTCTTTTAATGCGAAATCTTATTCAGGTTTATGATGAGGAGTTCAAGAAGATCGTGACATCGAGAAAGCCGTTGGGCCGTTTTGGAGAGCCGAAGGAGGTATCGTCACTCGTGGCGTTTCTGTGTATGAATGCTGCTTCTTACATAACGGGTCAGACCATTTGCGTGGATGGAGGTCTCACCGTTAATGGCTTCTCCTATCAGCCCCAAGCTTGAGAACGAGTGAACACTTTTCAGAATAATATGCAGTGTGGTTTTTGGTTTCTTGAATAAGGTTTTCTGATTCTGTTATGTCACCGGGGGAGCAAGAGAGCTCGGGTCTGTCTTGAATGAAAGTCTTGAACATTACAGTCAATTGCTATGCGACTGCAACTCCATTGCGTGAAACTGTGACTGAATCTTTTCTTCCTCTGAATAATCTCTCCTTCTACAGAGAGGAGTTGCAGAGACCAAAGATGGAGTCTTTCAAGGCATGACCACTCTCCTTCGGCTTCATCCTTCTTCGCCATTGTCAAAGTTGTAGTCTTTACATGGTTTCTCACGAGCAAAAGACCGGCGATTCAGGTTTTGGGGGGCAAGAGTGCATACTCGTGACGGAAAATCAGCCTGTGCTTAGTGAACGCATACACGAATGGCCTATCAAAGGGCTTTCGAGTAAGTGGTAAAACAAGAGATTAGCAACACTTCAATACCACAGATAACGCTGAGAGGACAGGAAAGGGGTTTGGGCTTCTGTTCTGTCTTCAACGATCTCTTGTCGGCCCCACAATTTTTTCGGCATTGTGGCCCGCAACACGATTGACTAGCCCATCTACTATAATAAGCCGGCCCATCAGGCCCACGATTTAGACGGGTTGGCCTAAACAAATACATGCCCGTTATTCACATTTTTGTATGATGAGAAATGACGATAATTATGCTTAATTACAATCTAATCCAATTTTGTTTTAAATTTAATGGAGAATAATTATATTAAATCAAATAATTAATATAAATTAAATGTTAAACTATAAAAAATTTAAAAGTTTTTCTCAAACTTTATTATTATCCAATCGAATCGAACACGGATCAAGATCATACAAATGTGTAGAAAAAACTATCGGGGTGAAAAATGTGACTTCCGATTTAATGGGGGGCAGCGATTGTAAATACGCGAGAATGAAATTGATGGTGGGGCCGAGGCGCAAGCAAGGTCAAAATGAAGGGAGCCATGATAGCACGTGTACGGTCAGAAAAAGAAACAGGGAGCCTTAGATTCTGAACGGGGCCCACTCGCCGAAATGAACAAAGGATACGTTGAGGCATTTTATTGGGCCACTTCTTAATTTTTTCAGTAAAAAAAAATCCTAATCCCAACACACTTACGTGTCTTTTGTTATTAATAGTAGTATTTTCCACGATGTTTATTTAGCTAATCAAGCATTTAATTATAGCATATTTTTTTTTTTGATAATATGTGATTTAGCTAATCAAGCATTTAATTATAGCATATTTTATCTCGTGCCTAAATTAATATCAAGATATCATTGCTGTTTACAAGTTTTAAAGATGCTTGTTCACAAAATTTTGGTGCGTCATATTCCAATAATGATTTTTAGAATGTAATTATTTCAAAGACCAGCACCTACAGTTAATTTTTTCCTTCAGTAAAATTTGTAAGGCCTGAAAAGTAAACTCAAATCATTCTTATTAAAAAACACGTGTTTAACCTAATTAACGTAATGAAATTCATTTAATTATGAATTAATTATGAAAAATTTTTAAGAAAGAGATTTGGAAAAAAGTTCCTCTCTAGTAAAAAAAAAAAGAAAAAAAAGAAAAAAGGAGGACCACAATCGTGGCGCGAAAGGACTTCTTATGATCCTCGCTGTATAGTTCTTATTGGGTCACGTATCTTCCACCGGCTCATGACGCTTACGTGGCGAGAATCTAGATAACGTGGTGTCAAGATGAACGGCTGAGATCTAACGGTTTAGGCAGAAGACCACTACGTCATGCTTCCAACGCAAAAAATAAAATTAATTTAGGGCATAAACTGTTCAACCATGGCAGCCTCTGAGTATTAAAAGCGCCATAGCAACACGCGGAAACGATATTTTCTTGTTGCATGGTTTGGCTTCCGCCTTCTTGGCAACCAAACGTAACTCTGAATTATCTTTGTAATCGCGTAACAGTTTTGATGGCGGATATTTGTTACGGAGTAGTGAAAGATGACGAGTCACCGTCGGGGTGCGAGCCTAGGCCGGCGCGGTGGCGGAGAATGGGAGTCCAGCGGTTGCGGATGTCTCCGGGGGTGGATCTGAAGGCGCCGGAGGAAGACAGTAAGCGGAAGAAGCAGGAGAAGAGTGAAGGATCGAGCAGTACGGCGGTGTTTTCCCAGAGCTCCGGCGAGGATACGGACGAGAGCGTTCAAAAGGAAATGGCGACGGATGTAAGCGACGGATCCCGCAAATCTCCGGTTCCATCTCCGAAATACGGCGTCACATCGGTGTGCGGTAGGAGAAGAGATATGGAGGATGCGGTGGCGATCCATCATTCGTTTTTCCCGGGATATTCCAAATCGAGATGGCACTACTTCGGAGTGTACGACGGCCATGGCTGCTCCCATGTACGACGCCGTTTCCGTTTCCATTCTGTCCCGCTCTTGAGCAATTTCAAAATTCAAATATTTTCTGGTGTATTTACCTTAAACGGCGCGTTTTGTTCCTGCAGGTGGCGTGGAGGTGTAGAGAGAGGCTTCACAAGCTGGTGCAGGAGGAGCTGCTTGAATATGGGAAGGAAGAGTGGAATCGTACGATGAAGCGTAGCTTCGCGCGCATGGACAAGGAGGTTGTATCGTGGAAGAAGACCGTTAAGGGCGCGAATTGCAGGTGCGACCTTCAGGCGGCGGAATGCGACGCCGTCGGATCCACCGCCGTCGTCTCCGTCATAACGCCGGAGAAGATCATCGTCGCTAACTGCGGCGACTCCAGGGCCGTTCTCTGCCGTAAAGGAAAACCCATCGCTCTCTCCACCGATCACAAGGCCAGTCTCTCTCTCTCGCTTTCTCAAATCGTGGGGGACCCGTTTCTTCAATTTTTGAATTTCATTTTCTCGGTAGCCAAACAAACCAACAGAAACCACCTGGAAGGCCCTGCTTTTTCTTTCAACTTTTCATTATTTTACAGTTATTCTCGCGGGTTTATTCTAAAACCATTTTTTTTAATCCGTGACAAGAGTTGTTATTATAACACCAAAACTTAACGTGGAAGTTCTCTGATAAAGCTCAACCTGCTCATTGATCTGAACTACAGCCCGATCGTCCGGACGAGCTAGACCGAATCCAGGCCGCGGGGGGGCGAGTTATCTACTGGGACGGCCCGAGAGTTCTCGGCGTGTTAGCGATGTCACGAGCCATAGGCGACAACTACTTGAAGCCCTACGTGAGTTGCGAGCCGGAGATAACCATAACGGACCGGACCGACGACGACGACTGTCTTATACTAGCAAGCGACGGGTTATGGGACGTGGTGTCGAACGAGACGGCCTGCGCGGTGGCGCACATGTGTCTCAGCGGAAAGGCTCGAGGCGGAAGGCGCCGATCAACGGATGAAGAGGAGGAGGAGGAGGAGGAGAAGGAGAAGGTGGGGACAAGGCGGAAGAGGAAGGGGAGAAAGGGAGAGATATCGGACCAGGCATGTACGGCGGCGTCCGTACTGCTGACGAAGCTAGCGTTGACGAGGAACAGCAACGACAACGTCAGCGTTGTCGTAATCGATCTCAGGAAGGGGACACGTTGATGGACACTAATTACTCTGGGACACTATAAAATTAGGGTTCTTTTATTTGTCCTTGGGGTCTGTGGGTGTTCTGTCCGAGAAATCCTTTAGACAAAAAAAAAATTGTGAGAAAGAAGAGAAGAGAGGACTTAGACCCGGTATGTAACCAAAGTGGTAAACCGGGGGATGGTTAGTGTTCTTTCTCGACCTTTTAAATTTTTTCATGTAGAATATATGCGAGGAAATAAAACGAAAGAGAAGAAGAGATGTGCCATCACGGTTAAGAAATGGTAGGTTTATGGAAAAGAATATTTTGTATAGTGGTAAACAGCCATAGCTGCCTCTTCCCTTTGGAAGTTTTGGATTATAGTCCAAATTTTCAAAATTGCTACACATACGATCTCAGCTGTTCTTATTCAAATGTTCTCATCCTTTCAAAACCACTTAGACAGTGAGCCCTTGGAAAATAAAGAGAAGCAGTGTCATGGAAAATCACGGCGACTGACGCATCTACCAAAATTCTTCCAGCAAGATTTCATATCTGAGACTAAAATCACGGGATGCTGTACGGTTTAGTACATTACATAAAACGGTACTATCTACTTTGTCAAGAAAGGCATTTTTGCAAATAATTTGAGTTCATTTCACTCTATGGAGTTTTGCCTTAATACCGTAGCATCACTAAGATCTCTAAATTGAGAAAAATGCAAAAGAGTCGAGTTCTTCGTTTACGTACCTTCGGGCGTGTGTTTGTTTCTGCCGCAAAGGTAAAGGTTGCAGCAGCGCATGGAAAACCGATCATACTTAATTCCCTACCAAACTCACAAACCCCATATATAAAAATGGACAAGTAACCGAGTAGACACAATAAGAACATGTAAGATGATGACCAAACCCCCCTCCAAAGCTTTGATCCAGCAATCAAAATAGATTCGCAAACACGGTAACTTATCTATTCGCATGGATAAATCACCCGACAGTTTAGAAGAAATCATTCCGGCCATACCACATTGTGACAAAGTAACGATTCTAGACAATGCAGAAACTACACAACAACAAAAAAAAAAGGGAGAAGAGGATAATAACCTCTCCCGAGATGCCAACGGATCCGAGGAAAAACAACTATCGAATTGCATGAAGCTTCGAGTCCGAAATTTTTCATCTCACGTTTGCTTGATGTCGGATTCATCGCCCTGGTTCTTTAGAGCTTTCAGTTTTCTGTAACCCTTGTCGGTACCAAAAATCCTGAGGAACAGAGGAATAAGAAAATTATGCATGAGCAGAAGTTATCATATTCCCATAGGGACAATACCATGGGAGTTCAAAGGATTCACAACTTATCCTTCCTATATATATCAAGGTTCAATTGGGTGTGGAGATGACCAGAAAATAAGACTCGATAAAAGTGGAAGAAGTTATATGCCATAGTCGAGAAGTGTGTTAACCAAATGATGAAACCTGAGAATTCCCAAGGAAAGTTCAGAGATATACCAGTCCATGTAGATGAAAGTTGACGAATAGTTGCCAGACTTTGTGTAGAGCAGCCGGTGATGATAATCATGGAAGTCAGCACTGCAAATTAAATTGAAAAAAAAAATCATACAATGATGTAGAAGATTTATGGTGATTCCCTCAAGACAGTTACGTTAGTTGTGTAATATTTACCCTCCATAGAGAGGAAGAAAATTTGAGGGGCTCCATGGGAAATGATAACCACAATGTGCCTCAACCGTCTCAAGAACTCTGAGCATCATCCACAACCATAGAGTTACCAGGTGGGGACCAGTGAGAGCAGGACCGACGATAGTCGCAAAACCCAGGAATAGAATCTCAGCGGGATGGGCATATTCGGATGTCAAACCAAATGGTGTAGCATATCTGTAATATCAACAAAAATGATGCCAGTAAGGACCATCACAGACTAATAACATCGTCAAACACATGAATGGTGAATACTATAACTTACTCATGATGTACACTGTGCACGTGCTTATACAGCCATTTTGTGTGCAAGATTCGGTGTCCCCAATAGAACACAAAATCCTCAATGATGAAGTAGAAGAGTATCTGGGCAGACACGACTTTCCTGCAAGAGGATGGGAAAAGATGGCATCATATACTATAATAACAATGAGTCCTCCTCTCATGCAGCGCAAAGCTCGCATTTTTAATTAACTAGTGCCAATGGGAAGATTTTAACATCAGAACCCAAAGGAAAAAGCTTCAGTACTAAAGAACCTGATAATACCAGGACGGCAGGGGAAGACTGCTCTGCATGCCCATGAATTTGAAGACAGGATAGGAGACCATCATCAATGGCAAATTTACACAGAAATGATAGAGCAGCAAGCGCGTTATACATTTTTCCTGAGCTGCAGGGCTGTTATTTTTTGTCTGCAAGGACCAAGCAACAGTAATGTTAATATAAAACTTGTGTTCGAGTCAAGGCACACAATCCATCAAAGTAGAAACAATTATCATTTCAGATTTCGAGAAAAAGAAATGGAAATTCAGACATGACTGATCCTTAGTTGGTTTCTCAATATTTCATTCAATCCAAAAGAACATGCAAAGTTACATATCAAAGGCCCCCGCGGTGACGAGAAGAATACGAAAACACCAACCTGAATTTTGTATTTGCTCAGCAATCCAGCCCTTTCTAGATATATGAAGGGAAGCCCGGACAAGAAAAACACGCTTTCATGGAGAACAAAACTCCCAATGCATGCCAATTGGAAGTCGCTAAAATGTGTTACAAGATACTGCATGATTTATGAAAAAAGTGTCAGTCGTCACCTTCTGAAAACGTGCCGATTTCATCCATCCAGACTCATTCGTTGCATAAAATAAATGCATAAAACGGAACTAGGGGATATCAATAATCTGCTAGAGAAGAACTAACACCTATCAGTATAAGCTCATTGATCGTAATCATCCCAAAATACGGAAACATCAGCACCAGTTTGTCTGCATGCAATATCTAAGAAAGAAATCATTCAAATGGAAATTTTCCTCGCTAATCACTTAAAAGCCTGATTGTTCAGTTTCAGAAATCTAAATCCGCTCAAACTCCAAGTACAAACAAAGACTCGGATCACGCTCGAAATCCTAGCCGCTTTGGCACAAACACAGCCAAATTCAGATCTGAAACAACAATGCAATCGGCAGGGACCCAAATCTAACAAACGGGACCACACCGATCCAAGAAATCTAGTCCTGTTGACTAAATAATGACAGCAATCACACAGACACTCGTGTGACAATGCGGCGAAAGGACGACGCCGAAAACGAAGAACACGCAGGGAAATCGAGGGGAAAAAACGGAACGAAGAAAACGAGAAAATCGAAATCGCAGACACACGGATGAGAAGGAAGAGGGAGACGGAGAAGGAGAGAGACAGTACCTGCCAACCGGATTCGATCAAGGAAGCCATGGAAGTGAAAAAGAGAGAGAGAGAGAGAAAACTTGCTCGGTCGATCCCTCGGAGGGAGATGGAAAAATCTAGAGAGAGAGAGAGAGAGAATAGTAGTGAAAGAGAGGAAGGAGAAGGGCCACGAGTGCGGAGACAGACTGTCACGGAAAGGGAATCTGGATTCTGCGCTTTTGTATTTCTCACCCTTTGACTCCCTCTCTCTCTCTCTCGCCCTGGTGACGCATGGCCTTTGTTTTTTATTTTTTATTTTTGTAAAATGGGGAATTTAAAATCTAATACAAAGATTTTTCGGTTTCCATTGGATCGCTTTCGATACGAACAGAGAAAAAAAAACTAAGGGTGATTGATTACGTAGGGAAGGCGTATTTGGATTTTGGCCGAACGTGGTGGCAACTGGCAAGTGCGCCTAAAAAACGCATCAATCAAAACCTAATCTGTTTTCATGAAACAGCGGTGGGAGCACGTGACGTGTTTCGATTATAATGGTCGTCGTATTAGGTGTATAGCTGATCTGTTTCTATATTAATCCATGAGCTTTAATACAATGATTTATTAAACCAAATAAAATGAGGTGTTTTTACTATTAATGGTGTTATTTACTATATATAAAAGCTTAATACACGCGTTTCAAAATTTCTAAACAATACATATATTTTTTTATAACGTCTAAAATTTTGTATATTTTTCGGATTAATTCATGAATTTAACTAAAAATCGAAAAAAAACTCTTGTTTTTTTGAGAAATTTAAAATTTTGTATTAATATGATAATTGATAACAAATTTTATTTATATTTTTTTTCAAAAAATATAATCATATCATCCTGTAGTCATTTTATTTTATTCTATAATTTTGCAGAAAAACAAATGTACCACTTACATGTTTTGTTCTATAATTCTACTCTCCAAATTTATTGCAGTTGCTTTATTTTTATAAAATTATCTATTATATTCTCCAATCCAATTATTATGAAACACTACTAATCAGATCTAGTAACCTTACAATTGGAAAATTAAAAACTTGAATGTTGCCATTCACCACAATCACAGTCATTTATAATGGATGACAACACTCAAGAAAGGTCCAAAGGAGAATCCGAGTCTCATGAACGGTACAGTGTAATCTCTTGTTGGATAATTTTGATGTCAAATAATGTTGGGAAGTCAGAGGCAACTATTCCGAATCCAGCCTTAGTGGTTCATAAAATTTCCCACTTCTCCTCCATCCTCTGGTTTGATCTGTACTCGTTTGTCTTCTCAAGATCATATTTGACATACTGATGGAGAGCAAATGTGGATAAAGGGATAGAACTAAGTAGAACAGCATCCTCTTCTGTTGGTTTCAGATGTGTCTGAAATGTTGATGGCAGTTCCATGGCCAGGGACCGCCAAGTTACCTGCAGCTTCTTGAGCAGCCAAAGCCTTCTTGCTTATGATATGGTATATCTCAGACAGAATGGTCTGAAAGGCTTTCTCGATGTTGGTTGCTTCAAGGGCAGATGTCTCGAGGAAGGACAAGCCTTCCTTCTCTGCCAAAGACCGGCCGTCCTCGTCAGGGATGGATCTCAGGTGGTTCAGATCAGATTTATTGCCAGCCATCATGATGACAATGTTGGAATCTGCGTGGTCTCTTAGCTCGCGCAACCATCTCAGGACGTTCTCGAAGGTTTGTCTCTTGGTAATGTCGTAGACAAGGAGCGCCCCGACTGCTCCTCTGTAGTAAGCGCTCGTGATTGCTCGGTAACGCTCTTGACCTGCAGTGTCCCAAATCTGAGCCTTCACTGTTTTGCCTTCCACCTGTACCAAATCCAAATCCAAGACAGGAGGGCATGATTAAACTGAGAGAAATCTAAATCCTACCTGATAATTAACATAACATTTCACGCAATCTGAATGCTGCAGTGTCTCGATATATATATAAACATCTAAGAAAAAAAAAATCTATGACACAGCAGAACAGCTTCAGACACGACAGTGCCACGCTTGATTCATCAAGTATGAGAATTTCCCGTGGCATTGTAAACTAACACAGAAACACCAACCCTTTCAAGTGTTACCATTAAACTCTACTACCCATTTGGCTTGAGTTTATTTATTTTCATGGCAGTAATTAGGAATTCCTGTAAAAGAAAATTATATTGTCCATTTAAATTCATTCTATTATCAGTAATTCCTTCGTATTCAACTATGATATTGTTTTGAAAAGTTTTTGACATATGGATCAACATCATTGCTAATCTTCTAACATTCAAGCAAAGAGCAAACTTCGACAATTGGATCATACAAACTCCATTTCCTGGACGCACAATTCTAGTAAGAAATTGTTTCAACCAGAGCTTTATCAATGCAGATAAAGGGCCACGGCAGAAAAAGCCTTGATCAATTTCGAAATATTCATCAAGAGGAAAAAGAGAAGAGAAGAGGGATCACCTGCAATGTCCTGGTGGCGAATTCAACGCCAATGGTTGATTTGGATTCCAAGCAGAATTCGTTCCTCGTAAATCTCGAGAGGATGTTGGATTTTCCGACACCCGAATCGCCGATCAAAACGATCTTGAACAAGTAATCGTACTCCTGATCTATCCTATTCGCCATTTTCCCCAAATCTCAGCGTCCGACCAATCTCTCGATCAACCTATGCATACACACATACACATCAAAGGCGATCGTACAATACCCATTTAGAAAGCGAAGAAACAACAAAAGAAATCAACAAGAGTCGAGTGCAGAAACGGAAACCCTACGAATTGAAGAACAGATCGGATTACGCTCTTAAACAACCAGATGGATCGAAATTCATGAAGAGAGGGAGAGAGAGAGCTTTTTCCTTCCGCCGATTCCTCCGTTCGTCTTCCCAAGACGTTTCCAAATTTGGTGTTTACGAGGTGAGAACGGAAAATAACGATTTTGAAAGCTTTAAGCCCAATGCCGAATATATAACGTCTTTGTTTAGGGAGGAAATAAAAAAATAAATTTCTCATAATATCGAATGGACCTGAATTGAAAAAAAAGTCTAATAATAAAAGATAGTAATAATTGTAATAAAAGTTGCGTGCGGGGAATCTTTATGCGTCTTAACTTCTTTATTTTTTTAACACAATAATTTCTGAATTTATTTAATATAATTGGTCAAAAAAATTTAGAAATTATTATATTCAAAAATATAAATTTAGAAATTATTATGTTAAAAAATATAAATTCAGAAATTATTATATTTTAAAATGCAAATTCAAACACCAAATTCAGAAATTTTAAGCTATTTTTCCCAAAAAAAATAACATTTCGTCATTTCTTTTAATAAACAGTTGATCGCATACTGCAAGCCAAATTTCCAAAAGGGTAAAAGATACATTCGAACTCGACCATTTATATAAGATAACGACGGAACATAAAAACAGGACATGAGTTGCAGAACCAGGAATTTACGTAGATGCAGTGCAGACACAGACACAGACACAGATATCAGATCAGAACATGAACAAGAATCAGAAGCACCACACCCATTCAAACACAGACTCGATCCAGGAATCAGGGATTCAAATTACGTGTTCAGCCCGAGATTTCGATGCTTTTGACGTCAGGCTTCTTGGTCTCAACCTTAGGGACCGTCACAGTCAGCACACCATTCTCCATTGAAGCCCTAACCTCGTCCATCTTGATGTTCTCCGGCAACCTGAATCTCCTGGAGAATTTCCCGCTCGACCTCTCCACGCGATGCCACGTGTCGTTCTTGTCCTCCTTCTCCACGTGCCTCTCTCCGCTGATCTTCAGCACGCTGTCGTCTTCGATCTCCACCTTCACCTCTTCCTTCTTCATCCCTGGTAGGTCAGCTTTGAACACGTGCGCCTCCGGCGTCTCCCTCCAGTCCACGCGCGCGCTCACGATCGCTGTGTTTTCTCGGGAAAATGATGGCGACGGGAGAGGAGAATCCTTGAAGGGATCCCACGCATCGAGAGAGAAGGGGTCGAAGATGCTGCTCCTGTTGCCGAAGAAGCTCGGAATCAGCGACATTTTCAAAGCGATTCGAGGGTTAACTCGGAAGTGATTTGTTGTTTGGTTGCTGAGAAAATCGCGCTTTAGAGATTGAGAATTCAAATGATTTTTCCTGACTTACGAGGATCGGAGCATGTCATGTACTTATAGGTTGCGAAAGAGAATTCCAGAGCTTCTCCATTGGAATTTGGAACTGAAAAATCTAGAAACCCTAAAAAAAAAAAGAGAAAAAAAAGGTAAATCCAGAACACTCTAGGGGCATTTCGGGTATTCTACGCGGGCTTCACGGCCCAATGGGCTTATTAAACCCAATATAAGCGTTTAGAGAACCATACGCCAATAACTGCCTTTTTTTTAACTTGTCATTATCGGCAAGCTCGATTCCACCATCCGATAAAACAAGCTGGTCTGATCGGACGGTCTCTAACGTAGGATTTCGTGGATTTTTGACCGTACGATTCTCACCGCTGTCCATCAATTTCCTTTGAACCAGTCCGTAGGAATATAATACTGAAAGTGAACTGCTTCCATGCAACACTCGGAGACCGCACTCTCTTCTCTATGCGTATATGTATATTTTCCCGCAAGTTTTTCATCATTCGAGGGTTTTTTGGTCTCTGTAATTATGGTGCGAAAGGAGGAGAAATTCAAAACTGTTTAATGAATAGCTATAACGTTAATATTAAAGTAAATAAAAACATCCATTTAATAATTACAAATTTTAAAATTTAGAATTAGACTTATGCATGACCATAAAAAAATATAAACACAAAGTCATCACTAGACTCATGTGTCTTGCGTGTTTGAATGGGAGTGAAAAATCATGAATATGTCAAAGCTAACAAACATAACGAAATTATTAACAGTCTTTTTTTTTTCCTGTTCCGTTTACATTTCTCTCTTAGTAACCCTCTTGCTCATATTCACCCTCCTCGTCTTCGTATTCTCCTTCCTCGTCGGCCGTGGCATCTTGGTATTGCTGATACTCAGACACCAGATCGTTCATGTTGCTCTCCGCCTCTGTGAACTCCATCTCGTCCATGCCTTCCCCTGTGTACCAATGCAAGAACGCCTTCCTCCTGAACATGGCCGTGAATTGCTCGCTTACCCGCCTGAACATCTCTTGGATTGACGTTGAGTTTCCTATGAATGTTGAAGCCATCTTCAACCCAGTTGGGGGAATGTCACATACCGTCGACTTCACATTGTTCGGTATCCATTCCACAAAGTAGGATGAGTTCTTGTTCTGTACGTTAAGCATCTGTTCGTCTACTTCTTTAGTGCTCATCTTACCACGGAACATAGCTGAGGCGGTGAGGTATCGCCCGTGCCGTGGGTCAGCTGCACACATCATGTTCTTGGCATCCCACATTTGCTGGGTGAGTTCTGGGACCGTGAGAGCACGGTACTGCTGAGAGCCTTGGGAGGTGAGAGGGGCAAAACCCACCATGAAGAAGTGAAGGCGGGGGAAGGGGATAAGGTTCACAGCTAGTTTGCGGAGATCAGAGTTTAGCTGACCAGGAAACCTAAGGCAGCATGTGACACCAGACATGGTTGCAGAGATCAAGTGGTTGAGATCACCAACTGCATATATCATTATACCATAGCGAATTTCACAAGTGAGCCAATGCAGATGCCATACAAGGTCTCATTATCAAGGACAACTCGAATTTCACATACATTACACAATATCACAGATAGAATAGCATTATGTAATATGTACAATAATGAATGAAAGGAGAAAAGAATGCTTACAACTAGGAGTGGTAAGCTTGAGGGTACGGAAGCAAATGTCATACAAGGCCTCGTTATCAAGGACCATGCATTCATCTGCGTTTTCAACGAGTTGGTGAACAGACAACGTAGCGTTGTACGGTTCCACTACAGTGTCGGACACTTTAGGGGACGGGAAGACAGAGAAGGTCAACATCATGCGGTCGGGGTACTCTTCCCTGATCTTTGAGATCAACAGAGTCCCCATACCAGAACCAGTTCCTCCTCCCAAGGAATGGCAAACCTGAAACCCTGCAACTCCGACAAAATTTGAATTAGAAATCCTAGAACCCGTATGTCCTATACACAGAATCCTAGAAAGCACTACACAATCCTCGCCCAAGATACCAATATCGAAAACCGAACACTAACAGTTTCCCAACGTAGCTAAATAAGAGAAGAAATCCACACAGGCTGCTTCAAATCAAAACAACAAAGGCGTTACAGGATAAGAGAGAAACATTACCTTGAAGGCAATCACAGTTTTCGGCCTCTTTACGGACAACATCAAGGACCGAATCGATGAGCTCAGCACCCTCGGTGTAGTGTCCTTTGGCCCAGTTATTTCCAGCGCCGGACTGACCGAAGACGAAGTTATCGGGACGGAAAATCTGCCCGTAGGGACCAGATCTAACACTGTCCATGGTTCCAGGCTCCAAATCCATGAGAACGGCACGTGGGACAATCCGCCCGCAACTCGCCTCGTTGTAATAGACGTTGATCCTCTCGAGCTGTAGATCCGAATCGCCATGGTAGCGACCCGTTGGATCAATGCCGTGCTCGGCGCAAACCACTTCCCAGAACTTGGCACCGATCTGGTTGCCGCATTGTCCTCCCTGGATGTGAAGAATCTCACGCATCTTTACTCACAGGGAAAACCCTAGGAATGGATTGAGAGCAAAGCGGAGATTGAAGGAGCGGGGGAGGGGGAGTGATTTGAGAACGTGGAACATAGGAGAGAGAAGGAAGGGGTTAATTTATAGGGGAAGTCGGTTTCAACGGCTAAGATATGGTAATCCTAAATGGGAATATAACAAATCAAGGGCGCAGAGAGTGCCACGTCAACCTAGGTGGCAAATTTTAAAAATGGCCCGTCTTGAAAAATTCAAGTTTTTGAATTTTGAAATCTGTTGCTTGCGGGTTTTTTTTTTCGGTTATTACAGCTGGATTCAACCACAGGGCAGAAACAGTTGTTAAAACGGCATCGCACGTGCTGTGAGGCCCGCCATGCTGGCGAGATCACGTGACATTTATCTAATTTGGGGGCCCAAATACAAGCTACCCGGCCCAGATAGGGGCACCCAAGCTTTTTGCCGGAATTTAACTTTAGTGTTTAATTAAACATCCTTCCTCCTCAATACACGCGTTTTAAAATAATATATTTCTCATATTGAATTTGCATATCATCTCGAAAGTTAAAAATACTCTCAGATTATAATATAAGATATGAATGATTGTATAAGGTGAGAAGTCAGATGGGATTTAAACCACGATTGTTGATGTGATTTGGATATTGATCATACCCCGAAACTGATTTTTGACCACGAGTTACTTTCATTGGCCATTTAGGGGCCGACTGGTTGCACCGCCGCCACCCGCAAACGGAGTGGTTGCGATTTCTGGCGGTTGCGGGCGATTGAAAAACTGACTGGTTGAACTGCAACCAACCGCAACCGCAACCAAACTTGTGTTTTCTAATCGCAGCTTCCAACTTGCGTTTTGGTAGCGGTTTCCGGCGTTTTGACAAAAAAACTAAAATATTTTTATTAGAAATTATATAAAACATTAATATATATATTGGTGATGATTTTGTTTAGTGTTATGATTTGATATTATTTTTTAGTATTATATTTTAATAAAAAAAATACAATAGTATAATTTTTAGGTTTAATAATGATTATTTTTAATAATTTTTATAATAAAATTATTTTTTTACTTGAAAATAAATTAAATTGATAATATTTTTTTTTAAATTTATTATTTAATTATTATAAATTTAGTAAATAAAATGATACGAAAAATTTAATTAAAACTATTATAAAAAATTATTTTTAAATAATATTTCTTTTGACAATTTATATCAAAACGCAACCGCAACCGTAATGAACCATTCACTTCTAACTGCGTCTACCCGCAATCGCTACTAACAACAACTTCTCAACTAGTCAATACTAATCATTTATAATCGCTATCAAATATTTTGAAAACGTTGCCACTCGCAATTGCAACCGCTGCGGTACAACCAGTCGAACCCTTAATAAGAGACCGTATTTGATTGAAGACATTCTTCTATTATAAGGGTTATAAGATGGAAAATATACCAAGAATCTCTTCCATTATAAGGCTAAGAAACGGGGCGTTGTTCTCTCGGAAAACCTTAAAACGGCACGCAATGCTTGTCTAAGAGTGGGACGACGGTCCCTAAGAGGAGGCGGACCAGAAGATTCAGGTGATCGGAAAAGGAACGCCAGATTCAAGCTCTTCCCGAGCAATACCAGATTCGAAGACCAGGACGAAGAACAAATCCGAGCTAAAGGAAGACGGAGTGAAACGCCGATCGAGAAGAAGATGTCTGTGCAAGAGTACCTAGACAAGCATATGCTCTCTCGCAAGATTGAGGATGCCGTCAATGCCGCCGTTAGGGCCAAAACTTCCGATCCCGTTCTCTTTATCGTGAGTTTCCTTTCCCTGTTTGGTCCTCCAGGAAATGAGGAAGAACTGAAACTCCTGATCTCGGTTTTGGTGGCATCAGCCTCCAATTTTGTTGCTTTCAAGTTTTGGACGAAGTTATTTATGTTTGTTGTCTTGTAATCTTCGTTTTTTACTTGGAAATTGCAGTCTAATCATATGAGAAAAGCTGTCCCGTCGATGATAACGAAGATCAAAGCGCGACAGATCCTCGACAGCCGAGGAATTCCAACAGTTGAAGTAGATCTGCACACAAACAAAGGCGTCTTTCGTGCTTCTGTTCCAAGCGGTGATTCTTCTGGAACGTGAGAATTTTTCAGAATTCCTATTCTATTGTTTGTTGCGAGAATGGTTTCGGGAACCTATTTGATTTTTGTAAAAGGAGGTGCAAAGAGCTTAGACTTGCACATGAAGTTCCTTCTGTTCTTTGTTTGTGATGGCATTGCCTGAGAAATCTTTTGAATAAGGTTAATGCACGATCTAGCCGTGTTTCGGAGTGAAATAGTATACCTGCATTTTAAGCTGATAAGAGGAGTTTTTGGTCCGCTTAATCCAGGTATGAAGCTGTTGAATTGCGTGATGGGGACAAAGGGATGTACCTCGGAAACAGTGTAATGAAAGCTGTTAAGAACATCAACGAGAAGATTTCTGAAGCATTGATTGGCATGGACCCAAAACTTCAGTCCCAAATTGATCAAGCTATGATTGATCTGGACAAAACTGAAAAGAAGGTAAGTGGTTAGAGTAATCTGTTGCCCCTTCTTGATATGTGGGAATGTTGGAATGCTTAGTAATAGTTCGCTGATTGTGCTAAAATAACATCAACCTATCAATGTCGTGCACTTTATTAATATTTCCATCTCAACTTATTGCTTTAAATCGTCTTGCAGGGCGAACTTGGAGCAAATGCTATCTTAGCTGTGTCCGTTGCTGCATGCAAGGCTGGAGCTGCTGAGAAGGAGGCATAAATTTCTTTACAACTTTTACTTTTATCATATTGCTTGTGATTTTGTTGTCTTGCTACTAGCTTTGGTTTTCTTGTTAAGAGACCCTGATGAAATTGTTTATCAGGTCCCTCTGTACAAACACATTGCCGATCTTTCAGGCAGAACAAGCCTGGCACTACCTGTACCTGCTTTCACCGTTTTGAGTGGCGGGAAACATGCCGTAAATAATCTGGCTATCCAGGTATGCATATTTTGACATTTGTCTTGGGAATTGATGAGAACTCTTTTAAGGTAGTCAACCTCTCTGTTCTACCTTTCTTGCTCCTTTTACCCGGTTTTTCATTGCTCTAGATTTATTTTGGTTCTAGAATTTCCTCACGTACATATCTTTGATCTACTTATTTAGTTCTTTCAACAAATTTTATCAGGAAATCATGATTGTCCCAGTTGGAGCAGGTAGATTTGAGGAGGCACTGCAAATGGGATCAGAAACATATCATCACTTGAAGGTGATTTTACAAAAAATAATTGCATCTACAAGTTGTTTTTATATCCATAACACTCACGTCAATGTACATATTGCTGTTAATCCCAGGCTGTCATTACTGAAAAGTATGGTGCTTTGGAATGTAATGTTGGTGAAGATGGTGGCCTTGCTCCAAATATCTCTAGGTACATGTATTTCCCTCTTATCATGCCTAATCTTCTTGCATCGGTAGATTACCAATAGGGAACTTTATGTCTATATGTCCACCACATTCAATCTCAAGAGAACGAACCATGTCGTAATGCCATCGCCTGGTGCCTTTGTTCTTACAATCCTCTCTTCATGCAGCCTCAAAGAAGGATTGGATCTTGTAAAGGAAGCTATCAACAGAACAGGATACAACGAAAAGATAAAAATAGCAATTGATGTTGCAGCCACTAACCTCTGTATAGGTAACGATTTTTCTCCACGTTAAATTGGTTTCATCATTCATGCTGGTGCTTTTTTTCTAGTCTTGGGTTTGTTGTTCGACAATTGGATTGTTGACCTGAAAGGATGTCAACTCCATAAATAGCCTCCTCAATCTTCATGTGTGTCTTGGTGAAGTTCTTCACTGTACTAATCATTTTCATGCTTATGCCTTTACTGAGTGAATGGATCTCCTTACTTCAGGTACCAAGTATGATCTTGATTTCAAATCTCCAAACAAATCTGGGCAAAATTTCAAGTCTGGGGATGATATGATTGACATGTACAAAGAACTTTGTGCCGGTATGGCTGTGTCCCCGGCATTATTGTTTTCTTCCCATTTGATATATCCAAACATCTTATAAAGCCTTATTTTCTTTTGTTTTCAATATGAATAGAGTATCCAATCATATCCATAGAAGACCCCTTTGACAGGGAGGATTGGGAACACACAAAGTACTTTTCCGGTCTTGGGTTATGTCAGGTCCATTCTGTCTTTTCCATTAAAAATCAAATGGAAGTTGATCTTAAAATTGGATATCCTTGTGATAAAATGTTTTACCGATCTTTGACGGCTCAGATCTGAGTTTCTGTTTGGATCTTCAATTCCATCTCATGTAAAATCTCTATTTTATACTTATGCAGGTGGTAGGGGATGACTTATTGATGTCAAATCCAAAACGCATTGAGCGAGCAATACAGGAGTCTGCTTGTAATGCCCTTCTTCTCAAGGTATCTGACTTGAATGGTTATCAACTTATCATCATATGGATTATGGTTGCCAGTGCTAATGGGATGTCATGAATTGTGGTGGTTCAGGTTAATCAGATTGGGACGGTGACAGAGGCCATTGAAGTTGTGAAACTGGCGAGGGACGCCCACTGGGGCGTGGTGACATCCAATAGATGTGGAGAAACAGAGGATACTTTCATATCAGACTTGTCCGTGGGTCTGGCCACCGGTTTGTTTAAAGCTGGTGCTCCTGCCAGAGGAGAACGCGTCATCAAGTATAACCAGGTTTTCATCATTTTCAACTCCCTTACAAGTTTTTTTTTTGGTCTCTACGGGCTTAGGCTAAAAGCGAAAAATCCACCTTTGCAGTTGCTCCGGATAGAAGAAGAGCTTGGGGACCAAGCTGTGTATGTAGGAGAAGACTGGAAGCAATCTCTGTGATCATCTCTTCCTTTTTTTTTGTACCCTTCTTTTCACCTCCCATCTTTCTGAGCCTGAAATTTCTTACCAACAGATTTCATCACGGCTTTTGATGTGTTATAGTTTGTGCTTTGTTTAACAAAGTATGTTCTTTTGTTTGAAAGAAAGGAATTTCAGACAGAAAACCTCTGCTTCAGATCTAAATTTAGCATGTTGTTTAACACCGCGGGGACACTACAGGCATAGAATGGAAACAACAAGAACAACTCTACTATCATCACCCTCGCCATGCCTGTGGCTGTTAAGGCTTAGGGTTTAGTCTCTTCCTCTTCTTCTTCGATCTTGGGAGCCAAGTAGAAACGAATGTAGCCCATCTCGGCTATCTTATACTCCACCACCACTGGCAGCTCTGATGACAAGCTGATCGTCACTATCCCCGACAATGGAGTTGCCTTTGTGAACGAGTTCATGTACCTCAGCGCAAATGACAGTGACACTGGCTCGTTCATCTCTATTGCAATTTCATCCTCCGGCTGCATAAATCATTGGGCAAAAAGGATTACGCTACAATGGATTCAAATTTACTCTCTGGGTAAATTAGTTTGTGTTCAGACCACATACACACCTTGTCAACGGTTGTGTTCTGTCTGAGTACAATGTTAGCTGCCCCAATATCACCCTTGGTGGAAAACTTCACCCCTTCTTTAGTCACAGAGATCACAACTACAACCAAACATCAAATGCCAGAACTGTCAGAAAAGCTCCGGAACAAAACAAAAACAATTCAATTTCTTGTCGTAAAAAGAAGTGGTACCCGTGTCCCCGATGCTGCTGAGATCTCTGCATATCCGCCCAAACTCGGACGAGGGCATTTTCACAATGGCATGATACTCTGCATCTGGTATTCCGAGATGCTCACTGTCTATATCCATCAGCTTCATCTCAAAATCAGCAATCTTGTCTTGAGCTTTAAACCAACCATCACAAAAAGCTCACATTAGTGTGCAACATAAACCCAAATTGAAAACTTAGCTTTATCTTGTCTCGAGCGCACAAGAAAGTGAACATGGTCTTCTGAACATAAGTCAAGCGTATGTTCCCTTGCCCCTCTCTCTTACCAAAACAAGTAATTCATTTACTCTTTTGAACTATGTATGCGACTAAGCGACAACTGAATCATACTTGAGCATGGATCCACTTCTCATTTCCCACTATTTTCTCACCGTCCAAACTAGATATGACCCCTTTTGACAAGCCCGTTATTTAACAGGATCAGGTGACTTATAGCTCCGGCCAACGTGTCCCGTTATCAAGCATTCTCCTCATCAACGCATTAAAACCCTAAACTTTATGATGATTGATTAACAGATGGGATCGATCAAGGGAAATAGGGGAGAACTTACTAGGGCTCTCGAACATGAACGTGACGGTGTCGCTTCCGTCATCGGCTTTGATGGTGATGATGTCATCATTTCCGGCACATTTGAGCATCTTAGACATGTTTCCGAGGTTCATCCCCATGGAGATGTTCCTGTCGCACCTGTAGTGCTCGAACCCTTCGGATCTCAGCAGTAGAGAAACCAGAGCCACATGGCTCGAGTCCATGGCCTGGAGCGAGAACCCAGTGCTCGAACAGTCGAAGTTCGCGTCGTTCACCAGATCCTTGATCGCCTCTAGAACCTTCTTTAACAGAGAGCCCTGAACCAACCTAAGTTCCAACATGTTTTCACCACAGAATTTTGGTGGATTAGATTTCGAGTTGTTCTGTAATCGGAAGTTAGGGTTAAGGTTCTCCGGGAATTCTGAGAGAAAATTGGGAATTTATTGGACCGTTTGGAGCGGGAATTGATTTTATAATCGTGTTTTCACTGGCGGGATGTAGGAGTAGGACCTTTGGTTCCCGCCCGTCACCTGCGTGCGTGCACCCCTGTCACTTTCTCGGTACGCCACCCACTCCTTGTTCCAAATGGTGGATTCTTTATGATTTATTCTTGATTCGGTTCGGTTTATTTTATACAACATTTAAGATATTTTATAATAAAACTTGAGATTCATATAATTTTTTTAATTGATTCAGGAGTAAAATGGAAGCTAGAAATCAAATTTGGAACTATAATCTACATTTTCTCAATAAAATAATTGAAACCAATACAATTTTTTTTTACTTGGTTTGGTTCGGTTATATTGACATTGATAGTTATGATTGGACTGATTAAATTTTGGGCCTGAGTATTATAGCCCGTAGTATTAAGTTTTATTTGATTATGGGCTACAAAGATCTTTGGGTAGAGGCCCATTAATGGCTAATGACAGGCCTTTTGACCAACAACTAAAAGTCAAACACACACCCCGCTGGCGCTGGCTTAAAGGGTTTGCTCCATAATCAGTATAACGAAGAGGTTTCATATCGTAGGATATAGCGATGGCGCACAGAATCTTGAGAGATCACGAGGCCGATGGATGGGAACGCTCCGATTTCCCAATTATCTGCGAGTCTTGTCTCGGAGACAATCCTTACGTGCGAATGGTAATTGTACTTCGATTCGATCTCTCGAACAACCTAAGACGCTTCGGCTCAGTTGTCTTCATTTTCTTCTTTTTTGTTTGGTTCTGTTATCGTGTCGGAAATCTGTTTTACTGAGTCGGGGATCTTCATTTGGAACTTCTTTTCCCCAATTTTGTGCTGGAAACCTAGGCTCTTAGTTTTCGTTTCATGGAGCTGTAATGATTTTGAATTTAGGGTTTAGAGGATTGGAAATTTGAGCCCAGAAATTTTGATGAATAGCAGAACTCTTCTAAGTATATAGTTCGAATCGATGTCGGCAGTGGGTTCTCGTCCCCTCTGTGTGCAGATTTTTGAAGATTCCAATAATTCTGGAAACAGTAATTTATTTCCTATGAATCGCTTAGACGCTTAGTAGGACAGGGAGCTTAGTCACGTTCTTTAGGTCTGGTATTGTGCTTAATGAATTGGTGGGAGTTCCAGTTTGGTTGACTGATGTTCTACTGTTTGGTTATAGACCCGGGCAGATTATGATAAGGAGTGCAAGATATGCACCCGGCCATTCACGGTTTTTAGGTGGCGCCCTGGCCGGGATGCGAGATACAAGAAAACGGAGGTTTGCCAAACTTGTTGCAAGCTAAAAAATGTATGCCAAGTTTGTCTTCTGGATCTTGAGTATGGTCTGCCAGTTCAGGTTCGAGACACAGCACTCAACATTAGTTCTCATGATTCTATCCCGAAAAGTGATGTGAACAAGGAGTACTTTGCTGAAGAGCATGACCGTAAGGTATAGCTTTGTTCATGTTTTTTTTTCTATTATTATTTATCGTGAAAGTTCTTAGCTGTGAATGCTTTTAAGCTTATTGAGATTGTTGCATTTTCAGCACCAATTGGTTTTGAGATTTGGGATACCTTATGTTGTATTGTATCATAAAAGACCATTTACTTTGGGAAATTAAGATTTCCCAATTCCCATGTAACTCAGTTATAGCTAGTTGAAGTGATTTTGTTTTCTTATGCAGACTAGAGCTGGACTTGATTATGAATCTTCATATGGGAAGATTCGACCAAATGATACTATTCTGAAGCTCCAAAGAACAACACCTTATTACAAAAGAAACCGAGCGCATATTTGTAGTTTCTACATTAGGGGTGAATGCACAAGAGGTTCTGAGTGTCCATACCGGCATGAGATGCCTGAAACAGGGGAGTTATCTCAGCAGAACATAAAAGATCGTTACTATGGGTAAGCAACTCATACTTAGTTTTCTGTTTGCGGTCATGTGGGATCTCTCCCTCTCTCAAGTTTTGGAGTTTCCCGCAAAATAAATTAGTTAACCAAAACTAAGTTGCATCTCTGCATGACAAGGGCCGGCTTTGATGAAAGCTATCTGTCGCTTATCTCACTCCCTTTATTCTTATTTCTTTCTCCTTGACCAATAATTTAGTTCATTTCAATATTTTGAAACCACATTCATATCTGAAGTATCATTTTTAACTCTCAGTTCAAGCTGTGCTGCTTCAGTTCTCATATAGCTTGTCTAAAGTTGATGTCTTTCTGGGTTGCTTTTCCTCCATTAGCCAGTTTATCAGTTCTCTGCATCTATATATGTTAAATAGCCATGGTGAATCTATTCTCATCTTCTACATGTTGGCAGAGTGAATGATCCGGTGGCGCTGAAGTTACTGAACAAGGCTGGTGAGATGGGCACCTTGGAAACCCCGGAGGATGAAAGCATCAAAACGCTCTATATCGGAGGACTTAACTCAAGAATCCTTGAGCAAGACATAAGAGACCAATTCTATGCCTATGGAGAGATCGAATCAATCAGAATCTTACCCGAAAAAGCATGTGCTTTCGTCACATACACAACCCGAGAAGGAGCAGAGAAGGCTGCTGAAGAGCTCTGCAACAAGCTGGTCGTCAATGGTCAAAGGCTAAAAGTGACATGGGGTAGGCCTCAAGTTCCCAAAAGTGAACCAGACGGATCAGACCAAGCTAAACAACAGGCCGCTGTGGCTCACACCGGAATGCTACCCCGAGCTGTTATATCGCAGCAGCAAAATCAACCCCCACCGATGCAATATTATATGCATCCTCCACCACCTCATCAAGATAGACCCTATTACCCGTCTATGGACCCGCAGAGAATGGGAGCACTTATCCCGTCTCAAGATGGAAGTTCAAGCACCAGTGAGAACAGAGGAGCTTCATCTTCACACCTGATGCCACAGCCGCCACATGGGCATTACATGCATCACCCTTACCCTCCACCACCTTACGGATATATACCACCGCCTTTCCAGCAGTACCCACCTTACCATCATCACCCATCTCCGATGGCGCACCATGGTCCACCACCGGGTGCTCAGCCATACCCTCTGCAGCCTGGCCCCGGGCTAAGGCCTACACCACCCCAAAGCTCAGCCTCTGCTCAGCCACAGCCGGACTCTGCACCTGCACTGTCCTTGTCATCTGGTTCTGGTTCAGCTTCAGGATCCATCCAACAAGAGGCTACGGGGTCTGGTTCGTCGCAATAAAGGTTTTATTGATCTTCAAACTGTTTTCTCAGCTAATATACTCTCTGGATTTACCGGTGGCCTGACACGACGGCTTTGTAGTCTGAATTCTCTCTGTTGTTCCTTTATCTCTTGTTTCCAGCGTATGTTTTTTTTCATACCAAATACCAAGCTGTCTCATCGTGGACGGTAAGGTGAAGTGTGGATGGAACGGATTTGGGATTAGTTGTCCGAACTGAATTGGTTTTTGTTCATAGAAAATGGAGTTAGTGCTATGGAAAATTTCAAATTCAAAGTTTGAAAAAATGAAATGTAACCTACAACTAGAAATCTGCTTTGCATTCTTTATTTCCAATGTCCGTAAGAATTTCAGACAAAGATTAAACAATCAGGAGATGAGGATTAAAAATTTGGACCAAGCGGTTTCTTACCCTCTATGCAGGTTCAAACAGGTTTGCCTTGAACCTGCAACCAAATGTAAATGGTTGCTTGCCTAACAATTTTATACAAAAAAACACATCCGAAAACCAAAGCAAACAAATGTCTAGAGATCAAAGTTCTGATCTTTACAAAGATTTCATTTTCTTCCTACAGCTTTTGATTCTCAGCTCTTGACTGTGATTCACATCTAATAATCCATCTTCTTCAGCCACATTGGCTTCTAATCGGAGAAACGAAGATCATTCTAGTTCTCGCTGTTGCTCATTTTGAGAGATTCTGGTTTTTTGTCTGTATCAGGTCTGGAGAATTCAGGAAAAGGTTCTAATGGTTTGTCTTCCCTGTAACAGAGAGTGAAAGCTAATAAGAACCTCTTTCTTGTCCCTCAAAAGAAAACATAAAAGCACACAAGGAAAAGCCATGCTCAATTCGATCTTACCCTTTCTTCCATTTGAACCATTTGATCATTTTGTAGTTCTTCGACAGAGAGATCAACTGAACTACCATCCTCTTCTGCAGTTTTAGACTCTTCATGGACGTCTCCAACAGTTTCAGATTCATCCCCTGCAATTACCTGCTTAGAGAGGTATATCATGTTCTTATGCTTCTCCGGCTTTGATTCCTCTGCTTCTATGATTCCCTTTGTCTGGAACTGAACCTGATCCTCACCACTCTTATTATAGTTTGATGGGTCTTTGTACAATTTCTCCATAACCTTTGGATCATCTGCTTTTCCAGACTGAGATCGATCCTCCAACGTGTGTTCCTCATCCTCAGGATTCAATGCATCAATCTGGTCCACAGTAACACATTTTGTAACATCAATCTTGAATATAGAGGTCGTGCAAGGAAACAGAGTTTACCCTTTCTTCAATAACTGTTGATTGATTGTTTTTGAGTTCTTTAGCTGTTGAATCGACAAAAAATTGGAGATCTTGTTCAGTTTTAGATTCTTCTTGGGCGTCTCTAATAGTTTCAGTTTCATCTCTGGCCATTCTTTGCTCAGAGGGGTCGAAGTTCTCATGCTTCACTGTATTCGGTTCTTCTCTACTCTCAGCAGACTCTGGTTTGTCATGACATAACTTTTCCATATCATCCATGCCAGTGGCTACTTCAGATTCTTCAGAACTTTTCACTGCAGAATCCTGAATTTTGCATGCAGTGTTAAATAAAGATTGCAACCTTTAGTTTTAAAAAATTGGAAAAGCTTCAGTATCATATGGAGAGGCCTAGATTGTTTGCAAGGATTTTTGCCTACCTCTTGCTTCCCCTCAGAAAATGTAATTTGCCTTACCAAATTGAAACTGCTCTCTGGTTCTTCAGTGTTTCTTCCACCAGCTGATTGATTCTGCAGTGATTCTGGAGCTGCATTTACAGTTCGCGAATGACCAACCGATAGATTTTCCAAATCTTCAGAACGTAGCGAATAAGCCCGGTCTAGAGATGACACATCTGGTAACACTGATCTTGGAGATGGTGCAGATTCATCTGAATTGCCATTTTCAACATCTGAAGCTTCAGTTAACAGAACTTCTTGCATTTCTAGAGCTGGTCGATCTTCTTCATTGTTCTCATCTTGTCCTTGAGATTCTTGGTCAGCCTTCTCAGATGGATTGGCTTCATCAGAATCATAACTTATCTTTATCTCATCCGCCAGATTATCAGAAGGATTAAGCGATTCCTGTAAAACAAATTGCCACTGATTACAGTCATATTAATAATGTTCTGTGAGACCAATGGAATTAGAACGTGAACTAACATCTATTTCATTTGAAACAACTTCATCAGGATAAGCAGCCATAGGCTCTTCCACAATCTGTGATTCTCTGTCTGAAATCTCCAATGGTGTAACATTTGATCTATCAGAAGTACTTTGGCTCTGGAATTCTCTGGGTTTTGGTCTGTCATCTTCCAGAGATCTACCATTTGCATCTGAAACATCGGATGGACCCTTAAAATTTTCGGTCACATTGTTTTCTGGAGAAAACGATAAAGTCAACTTTGTAAAATCTGGATCAACTTTCTCCACAGGCAACGGTTCAGAGTTTGCAGATGTATCCTCACCACACGATCCCATTTCCCGTCCAACTTCTGATTCACAAAGAAACGGGGATTTATCATCATCAGAGTAATCAATCTCATCAACAGTTGTTGGAGGTGATCCAATCTCAGAAACCTCAACTTGAAGATCAGAATCCACAGAATGTGTCACCATATGACTTGTGCGTGTGCTGTAACCAAAATGCTCCATGTACCTTTGCCTTTCAGCTCCTAATGAGCTCGAAACGTTGTTTCTAGGCACTAAACCCATGAGAGCATTCCCAATATGATCACCATTTCTTTTGCAGAAAGTTTTACTGTTGGTTTGGCTTGCAGAATTTCCAATATGACCACTATCATAATCATCATTTCTGATAGAACCTGTTCCTGTCTGAACCTCACTTGTATGTCCAGAACCTGACTCTATGTTATTTCCTTCTGTTGTAGTAAGATCACTTTCTTTAGTTAATGACTGTTGCTGCTCAACCAGACCATCGTTGTTACCTCCATCTGCAAACACCACAAAGCAAAAGGACATCCATACACAGTCACACACAATTATATCCTTACTTGACATAATCATATTTCAAGTTCCAACATGTCTTTGTATATTTATGATTTTCACATCATATTTTATAGTAGTGGCTACACACATTAATTGATCTATATTTTATTATTTACAAATATTTAACCCATTCATCGTACATATCATTCACATTAATACGAATCCCGTTCAAGTATTTAACAGTGAAATTCGTTGCTCATTTCAATCGAACAGCTGAAGCAAGAAGATAGCATCCTCAAGCAAATATGCAGACACATAAGAAGGAAAAAGAAAACAATGAGGGGTAAGAAAGTACCTTGTGGTGGCCTAAACTTGTAGAATCTGTGTCCATCAATGGCCTTTCTCCATGGTTCCAATTTGGAGCCATGTTGATTTTCTGATGGAAATACTCCACGACAGAAGCTCTCATGGCGGCAGAAGAACATATCCTTTTGGTTAACCGCTTCAAACTCTTGGAGAAAACTGTCACCCGACAAGTTCGGTTTCTCTTCTTGTGGATCATACGGAAGATCAAATGGGTTTCTTGTCGGTAATAACACAGAAGGTGCAGAACCTGGAATCTGCAGTTCATCATCAATGTTGAAATATTCCTTATCAAGGTCAAAATAGTTCCTTTCAACACAGATTTGAGGAATCCTCATGCCCCTTAGGCTTCTCTCTGCTGCCAACAAGAACAATCTCCTCGCCCGCCTTCTTGCAATCAAATTCTCCAGCCTCTTGTTACGTTCGATCTCAGATGTCCCGAGATCCATCAAGTTCTTCTGATCATCTGATGTCCAGGCAACCGCTTTATTTGTCTCCTCATGAGATTCTTCTTCTTCCTCCGATGATGATGAACTCTCCATTTCCTTCTCAGATGAATCCAACACGACGTTTTCTGTCTTTGAAGAAGAAGAAGAAGAACTGTCAACAACATGGTTAAACAAGCTTTCTTCTGAATCACGTAGCGTCTTATCTTTTTTGAATCTCTCGAAATCTGGAGCGGTCGGGCTGGGTAATTCCCCGAAGAGAGTTGTTAGAATGACCCGGTCGGTCTCGTCCTCGCTACCGTGCAACGAGTCCCAACCTTTTCCTACCTCCTCCACTTTCCTTCTGACATTCCGTCGAACACTTCGTTGAGGCTTCAAATAAGCCTTCAGGTTCCTACCATCACCCGAAACAGATCCCTTTTGGACAGGCGATGACGACCCTTTGTCTGTTTTCTTTTCCTTTGAGGAATCACGGATCTTCGGAGGATCCAAAATCAGATGATTTCGGAGATAAAATGCGGCAAAGGCGATCAATGGAGAAGAACAGAGCAGGAAATGGAAAACAGCAGGAAGAAACACATACAAGAGGAAGAGAAAAGTGGAAACACCAGAAACAACTGGGTATTTTCTAACGTATCTGCATGTGGTTTTCGTGGAAAATCTGACAATTTTCCAGACAGAAACGCCGACCACCTTAGCATCAATTTCCATGTTTCAACTTACAGAGGCAACCCCTGAAACTCAGAAGAATCATTAAGCATGGAAACAAAAGGAAACCGAAGCGTAATCCAGACAGTTTGGACTTTCCTAGAGAAGCCAAACTGGTTGAAACGATGAAAGAAACTTTCAAAGAAAATATTGTAACTAACGAGTCAACAAATTCAGAAGATAAATTGAAGAAGAAGAAGCACGGGGCATCGATAAGAGAGGTCAAGCTTACCTTTGAAACGAAAACCAGTCAAAATCTCTGGATGGTTTTTCTTTCACAATTAGAAATTTCCTTTTTTGGTCTCTTGTTCTCTTTTTTCAGTTGGGGAGGGGATGGATGGATCATCACGCGGACAAGACAAAATAGAAAACGGGTGCGAGAAGGTTAGTTGCTTACATGTTTCTGAAGGTTCTTCGATCCTTACACTTTGACCCCCAATATTTTTCATTGTTCGCAAAACAACCCCGTAAAATCCTTAGGTTTTTTGCATTTGGTTCTCGACTTTTTAACATCGGCCTTTACAGGACGTGAATCTCTCAGTGAGATCTCACTCTTTCAGACCAATTTCTTCTGCAAGGGAAATCTCAGTGAATCAACACGACACCTGCAGAGAGCTATACTTACACGGAAACAAACAATGCACATTCATCGTATTACCGAAAAAGAATTGGATACAACCCCACGAATCAATACACAGCAAAAGGGTGGAAGTGGTTTCTCATTCTGCATCCCCACTACTCTCCTCTTCCTCGGCACCTACACAACATAACACACAAATTTTCAGACTTCTCCATGGCCTAAGCTTTGGGGATGCGACATGAAAGTGTTCTACTTTAAGGTAATGCCAATTGGCGCTGTGACTGATCGAACGGATTCAATTATAGAAATCACCCAAATCGTTTACTGAACCAACAAAGATTTCAACTTTATTCCTCAACAACGTAAATCACAAGGCTTTTTGTATAATGCATATGAGGATTCACAATTAGTTGTGAACACTGGCAAAAAATGGCAGACGGCATCAAGAAATGAAGGAAATGCCCAATTCTATTGTTCTAAGGGTTGGTACAAGAGGAGTGATAGATTCAGAACTTCGTCTTCTCAACGATTCTGAGGATACTTGGATTAGAACACTAACCTTCAGCTTCGTCTTCTTCAACCTCTTCATCGTCGTCGTTCTCCACCGAATCCACACCGTACCGCGCGTTCAGGTACTCCACAGCCGCCGGAGTCAGCACCAACTTGTCCGAATTCAAAACGTCGAACAGATTCAGCGTCCTCGGCGTCAGCATCCGCAGCGTCCCGATGTTGCGACCCGATTTCTCCACGTTCTCTACTACATCTGTCATCAGGAACATCGCCTTCTGCTTCGGATCCAACCCCCACCTCTTCATCGCCGCGATGAAGTCCTTCGTCTTCGGCTTCTCGAACCTCTCCCCGAACTCCTCCACCACTATCGCGCCCTCCGTCGCCGCCGCGCTCGATATCGCCGTCGAGATCGCGAGTTGCTTCTCCTTCCTGTTGATTTTGATAGACCAGTCCCTCGGCTTCGGTCCAAACACCACACCTCCGCCAGGTCGCAACGGAGTCCTCTGGGATCCACGCCTCGCACGACCCGTTTTCTTCTGCGCATAGGGTTTTATCCCACCACCGCGAACTTCACCGCGCGTCAAAGTCGAAGCCGTCCCTCGCCGCTTGTTCTGCAGGTCCGTAACAATGGCGCGGTGCACGACAGCACGCGCGGTCTCCTCCGGCGCTGTTTTGAGGTTGAGGTACGTCTCCCCGATCTTTTCACCCTCGAAGGAGAGGATCGGGAGGGTCGCGAGCTGGGATACGACGGTGAGCGGTTTCGACACTCTGACGTAGCCGAATTTAGCGACGGAAATGTGAGTTTTAGGGATTTGGTTCGTTGGGGAGAAGAAGAGAGAAGATGAGAAGGAGAGAGAATTTGGCGCCATCACCGAGGGAGCCATTGTTGCCCAACCAAAGCAGCAAAAGAGCCGAAGAAGGAGAGAGTGAGAGGGTTATCCACGGGCGATGTGCCGATGTGCCTACCCAATTATCCATTGAATGATCAGGCCCTGTTTGGTCACAATGTTATCTCTATTCCATCCGCGGAATGAATAAAGCGAGTCAAGAGCCGTAAACCTCTATCTCTGTCAGAAGGTTGTTATAATATAAAAAGTAACGTGCCAATTGCAGACTCTGAACAACCCACAGATCAAGACACGAGCGCACCAACGACCGCCGCGAAGCGCCGCCGCACAAGCCCCCTCGCAGCGTAACATGACTTCGTCGGAGCCGTTCGACCTGGTCATCACCGTAGTCTCCGCCAAGCACCTGAAGAACGTCAATTGGCGCGAAGGAGACCTCAAACCCTTCGTTGTCCTGTACCTCGATCCCGACCACCGTCTCTCAACTCGCTCTGATGACTCGGGCTCCACCAAACCCGTGTGGAACGAGCGGATCACTCTTCCCCTGACTCGTCCGGTCCACGAATCTGTTGTCACCGTCGAGATTTTCCATTCTAAGTCGTCGGATCTGGCCAAAACCCTCGTTGGATCGGTTAGGTTTCCGCTGGCTCACCTGGTCGATTCGGACCCGGCGATTCTCCCTGATTCGGTCCAAGCGCTCGAGCTTGTCCGGCCGTCCGGTCGGCCGCAGGGGAAGATTCGCCTGAAGCTCGCGATCAAGGAGCGGCAGCCGTCCCCTCTTCCTCCTCCGCCGCAACCGCAGCCGCCTCCGCCGCCGAGGCGTCCTCTGTCGCAGCCGCAAGATTACTATTCAGCCCCTCAAGGTAGCTATTATTACTCCTCTGCCCCTCAGATCGCTGTGCCGCCTCCTCCGCCGCCGCGCGATTACAGGGAATTTTCTCCTTCTCCTTCTCCTTACCCTTACTCCGATCATTACTACACCGGGTTTTACTATCCTCATCCGCCGCCTCCATCGCGTCCGATGTACGACCGGTCGTCCAATTACAGCTTGCCAAGTGGCCCATCCGCCCCCGTCGATTCAATCACCTTCTCATCGAACGATCACAAGCCGTTGCCTCCTCCTCCTGTGGCTCCTCGGTTGTCCAACTACGTTCCGCCGCCGAGTGGGCCTTCGGCTCCTGTGGGCTCCTTGCCGGTGAACGATTACATGCCTCAGCCTCCTCCTGTGGGTTCGCGACTGTCTAACAATTACGGTGTGCCGAGTGGGCCATCGGCGCCTGTGGATTACTCTCCTTATGATCAGAGGCAGTTGCAGAAGACGATGGGTGGGTTGAACCTAGACGAAGAGAGAGGTCCTGCAGATAGGTCTGAAAGTGAGTTCGGGACGAGGGGGAGCTACAGCTATGGCGGGGATTATCGCCGTGACTGTTAAGAGGATGAAAGTTGTTGGATTTCATGAGGGAGTAGTGTTGATAAGGCTTTGGTTTTATCGAATTACCATTGCTGCTGCTGTTTATATATTACTTTCCTACTAATGGTTGATGGGACTGTGAAAGTTGTTGAATTTCTTCAGCTCATGTCTCTGGTGTTGGCTGATTCCTTCTCGCTTTTAGATTTCAATTGGTGCCTGAAGAAGGAGATGTAGAAAGGTCAGAACTTTCTTGCCTTTGAACGTCGCTCCGCTTCTTCACCTTTATTTTGTTTTTCTCGCTACGTTTCGACTTATGCTGTGTATAAATTCCAAATGCTCATGTACCAGATGTTGTATGGGAGGCTTATGGTATCTAAGGATTGTCTATTTGCTAATGTTTTAGTCCGGAATCCGTTTGAGAGAATGGTGGTTTTATCCTCTTCCTTGGGCAGGCTAGATATTAAGATGGTGTAATTAGAATGCAGCTCAAATTGGATGTGGTTCAATTCATTTGTGTTGTACATCTCACAGTTGAAAACGAATGGCCCATGGCCAAAGAGGTTATTTTGAGGACAGAACTAGGTACAAGGCGATGTTCTCTTACACTGGCATGTGTAATATGTTGTGTTCGACGCGTTCCCCCGCTGAAGAAGTTGGGCTTATGTTCGGATCACTGGTCACAAGTTTTGGTTGGATGACTTGCAACTTGGAAAGATTGAACTCTTCTTCATGTGTCGGCCGGTGAATAGCCTTTCTGCAGTTTGACGCATTGGTAACTTTCTTTGCGAGAGAGCGTTCTAAGTCTGTCTTTGCTCCCCATGATAACTTTCACCATCACTTGGCATGGAGCCTCCCTCACGGGAAAAGTAAAACGGCACGATGTTACCTTCGGGAAGATCTGGGCGACGAGATTTTTTCGCCTACAAAACCAAACGCCACGAGTGTTACCCTTAAAACGATAAAACGGCACACGGTGCTGTACTAAGGCAGCGTGGCGTCTTCTTCCTCAAGAAATCACCGTGTCGTTTGTTTGCGACGACGGAGACGAAACGTGTTGCATCGAGAACGAACAGAACACACCGTTTCAGTTGATTCCGGAAGCGTCACTTCCGCCGATTTCTCTCGACGAAATCTGACATCGAGTTGGAATTCCACAAGAGTCACTTGAAGATGGCTAACAATGAATCACAGATCTATCACGAGCGGCAAAGATTGCAGTTTTGCCTCTTGCACTCACTCAACAGTCTATTCCAGGTGAACCCTTGTCGGGGTCAGCGTCAATTTTCGTTTTCGCATACTTTGATCGGTGAACCCTGTGAATGAATAGTCAATCTCTCTGATTTTCTCCGATTCAATTACAGCGACGATGTCGCTATCCGTCTTGGGTTTTTCTATTACTGGATTATGACGAAGGGATGGTTTCCGTTTGACTCAGGACAAGAACGCGTTCACGCGGGAAGGCTTGGACGCCATCGGGGAGAAGCTCGTGGATGATGATCCAGACAAAGGAGCGTGGACACCTCTGTCTTTGCTCTTCAAGCCTCACTACAACACGTTGACTGGGAACTACGACATAAACGTTCTGATTTCAGCACTTGAAGAGAAAGGCAAGAGTGTCGTTTGGCATGATAAACGTAATGGCGCTTCTTCAATCGACCTCGATGAAGAAACTCTAATGGGTATTGTGTTGAATGTGGCCGTTAGGCGATATGGGGGGCTTTGGAGAAGCAGGCATTGGGTTGTGGTGAGAAAGATTGATGGAGTCTGGTATAACTTGGATAGTGACCTCACTTCGCCACAACCATTCACAGATAAAGATGAAGTTTTGGGATTCTTGGCTCATAATCTCGATGTTGGAGCAGAGATTTTGCTAGTTAAAGATGCATAAAGGGGGAAAAAAGTGAGTTTTTTTCCTCATTTTTCTTGATACTGTGAATCATCAGCCGTCAAGAGTGAATACCGCGTTGAATATCTGTCTTGTAATGTCTCTTGTAATTGCAAAGCAGCACTGGCCAGTTGCCTGAAAAATCCAGTGAATGTTGTTCTCCATGTGTGTGTTCTTCCACTTGTAGATTCTGTCTGCTCTGTAACTTCATGATACTGGAACTATCTTCACATTCAGAGTAAGAATTCATGGGGGCCTCTATGATTTGGATTGGGGTGTCTGACCACTTGAGCATGCTCTGCTAATCTACAGACAGAAAATGTCTTTCTTCTTCCTTCCAAGGAAGTTGTTTCCTGTGATTGATGACTCACAGATTCTGAAACGCAGATGAATCACTCTCTTGTGTGCGCTTCTGTTCCTTGTTTGCTTGCATGTATTGGCAATTGGGCAGAATACAGACTTGTGGTTACATCTCATTTCATTTGCTTTTCCATTATTGCATTGTTATATGTCAATCACACCCGCATTAGCGTCTAATCACCGATTTGAATATATATTTTTTATATATCATGCATGGATTCTTGTTCTCATCTAGATGGAATGTTCTTCAGCAGTGAAATCACTCAGCATAGTATGATGTTCCATGTATGTCCTGACATTGGCTGGTTCTTATTTGCTTTTTCATATTCTTGTGCCCACCATTGACTTACATTTCTTTTTTTCCTTGTTATTTTTTCTCCCTTTTATTTCCATTCATAGCCTCAGATGAAAGGAAGGTATCTCTCTGCAACTTCTAAAGGTAAGTTATCTCAACCTCCCCAGGAGTCAAAAGAAATTGTTCGGATTTTCATTTACGCGCACACATGGGTGATCTTCAAAGAAGGACAATACCGAAAGGTTGCTTCATAAAGAACCCTTTTTCCTTCTCTTGAAAATGAAGTATTTTATTCCCCCTCTATGGACCCCTTCCTCTCTAATGGAGATTAGGAAAACCCCAAACAAAGTCGCTCTTTTTATTTCGTGGGCTTAGCTCCCTTTTGTATATTTCGGCCGCTAGATACGTTTTAATTATCTCTATGTATTAGTTAATGCAATTCTTTTCACATGTAGGGTGATAAAGAAGTATGAACCTACACTTTATACCTGTTTATGTCTCAAGTGTTTAATCATGACTTAAGAGTAATGATTTCATCAAATACATTTAATCATGGCCTTTTTCAGTTTTCCTGAACCATTAGCCAACTGTTTTTCCACATCAATCCCTTTAAATCCCTCATTTCCCCCCTCGAGTTCCTTCCCGAAAGCATCTAACCCTCACTCTCACTCTCTGATATGTCTGCTACAGGGACAAAACGGTCCAACCCAAACACCAGACCGGTTCAGAGAGATGCCTCTGCCTCTGCCACTGGTAAGCGAACCTCCATTAAAGGAGCTTACGGGAAGAACCCGGGATGCACAACGAGCTGCGGGTTGAGGCTGCCGAGGAAATCAGAAGTCACGGCCAGGAGACTGATTAAGCATCTCGGCTGTAAATTTGCAAAGGGATTGCTCTTGGTGGTGATGAGGAAGAAGAGACATCATCCTCCTCCGCCGCCGCCATTGAAGGTCTCTTCTTCCGGGAGATCTCAGCCGTCAGTCATCCCCATAGTCAACGACACTCATCGGTCAGAGGCCATTGAAGACTGCATTCAGTTCATCAACTCCTCTTCCTCCTTCACGAGATCGAACTCTACCACGGGCCGCCCTTCTTAATCTGCAATGACCCTTGTTTTGGATGTTCATTTCCTACCAATGGCTTCTGGCCATGGATCCATGTATGTATGTATGTATGTATGTATCTTCTTTTTCCATAGATCTGTAAAATCCGATTTGGCCGTACGGTGATCCGGTCGCTGGACTTCGTAAGTGATGTGTTCAACTCTTTTTTTTAAGTGTGGTTACTCAATCCAAAGCCAAATTCTAGGGAAGACACTTGCATGTGTCTGATGGCCCAACTCTACTCGTAGATGCTACAAAAGGCTGGATGTTATTTACTGTTTTTTCCAAGGGCATAAATGCATGGTCCTTGTAAAAAATTTGGCCGACATGAACATATAATAAATTCAAGCATACACTTGAGTATAAGGTTCAGGGCCTGAACATTCACCGTATGAACATCTATAACGTTGAAAATATAGATACCACCCAAAGTAAGCTTCTTTCTTCTTTCTAAATGTGTAAAAAGATGCCATCATCATTATCCATAAATCCCCAAAGCCTATGTATTAGCTTAGCACTTTGAGTGAATGGACATAATAACTTATTCTGTGGCACTTTACTTGAAAGCCTATTTTATCTAATTTTGATATATATTTCCTTTTTGTCAACTAAAGAAAAGGCATTATATACATACATATATGTATAAGCTAATTGATCTTTTTTTTAATGTAATCTTATTATTAAATCTATTTACGGTCTATTAAAGCCTCCATCATTTATTAGTGTGTCCACTGAATAGTTCCACTAATGGTGGTATTCAATGGAACTCATCGAGGATCATATATAGCACATTTCTTATTGGACAAGTTAATATAAATTTATAACCATATTAAAATCTGAATTCGGACCAAATATCTTACGTATCCAGAATTAAGCATATAATGCGATCCCCACCTTACATATTTGTATGATAAGATAGGAATTCCAAGGTCGAATCATTTCTTGGGGAACAAGGCACCGAAGTCACTGTTGAACCCGTGCACTTGAAAAACACACAGCAGAGGGGAAACCAAAGTGATTTGTTCATTGGCATGAGATGTGGAAACATGCATGTATACACGGTGAAAGTGTACGGGGTGTATGTAATAGAATCATGTATATATACACTCTTTGCATCTACTTAGTTAAAGCTTATCTTTTTGTCTGAATTCAAGAAAGAAAACAAAAAAAACAAAAAAATTCCAGAGCTTGTCAGAATTCTTCCGTGGAAAAGGAATCACCAGGCCATGAAAATGCAAGGCTTGAGCTGAATTCTTCACGAACAATCAGATCTGTTTCAAGAACGATTAGTCGATGATCTTTTCTCCGGTTGAAAAAAGATTCCATACGACTGTTCCGACCAGATAGAGGCCAACTGAGACACTGAACACGTCATCCCAAGAACCTGAGGCATTTACCCAATGTTAAGCCATTGAATCCACAATCCAAAGATTGATCAAACCCTGATCTCTTCCCATTATACATATGGATATAGTTTACTATACAATTCAGAATCAAACCCATGTCAGCACACATGTAAAGATGATGAAACATATTGGAAAAGATGGGTTTGGGAGAAAAGGGTTGTTGAGTAGTTCTTACCGTGTTGTAGAATGTGACCTGTTGCTGCAGTGCCAAGAACTCCTGCAAGAACTCCTGCTGTGTTCGACAAACCAAGTAACACTCCCTGAACACAAGAATCGCAGTGGAATTTCAGATTGAAATTGTCATAAAACACCGATGGCAAGATGGGATTTTTTTTTAAGATCAAACTGTTAGGTTTGAGTTTGATTCTGTTTGTGTTTCAGTTTCGAAATCGTTACTAATCATGCCATACGATGGGAAAACGTATCATATTTCGATTGTTCAAGAGGAATGATAGACTTACAGAGTATCTAGGGGCTATGTCTTGATGGTTAGAGTAGAGACCTGACTGTGAGAATGCATCGGTACCCTGTGCATAACCTCTCATATCCATTAGATCATCAAAATCCATCTTCTAAACATTTATCAGATTTGTACTTTCCGTGTTTTGAGTCATGAAGGAAACCAACCTGGCTGCAAGCCATGCAGAGAACAGCCATTGCAGGAGAATCGACATGTTTCAGCTGTGTCAAGAAGAAAGCAGGGCCTAGAAATCCAATCGTTTGCATTACCTAAAAACCCGAAAAAGAAGAATAAGGATCTCATGCCGATACAGAAATCTTCAGTGATAATAGTTTACGTTCAAATAATACCATTTGTTTACATGAAACGAATATAAATAGGCACCTTACGGACTGTTGTAACGGATAGACCTTTGCTGACAAGAGTATCAGCAATCCACCCTCCAGCATTTGCAGAAACCGCCATTGTCAGCCATGGCAATACAGAAAGCAGCCCTGATTCCATAAGGTTGAACTTCAACACCTGGCATGCGTTTCAATCATATGCATGAGATTAAGATCGCAGTAAATTCCAAGAGCTGAAAAAAAAACAATTTGATCAGAAAACTGACTTGATGATAATAAGTTGGCATCCATGTCAAGATAATGAATGTTCCCCAGTTGTGACAGAAGTGAGAACCGATGAGAGCCCACACAGGCGGTTTCGATAATATCAATCTCCATGGAATTGTTTTCACAGGCTCTTTGCATACACTGTTGTCTGCAATTAGCTTTCTTTCCTCCGGCAGCAACTCTGTATCTTCAATAGGTGAACTCTCTGCCTGCAGTGGTGGCAATAAACCGGGCAAGCTTCGTAAATAGGTTTATCTTACAAATATATACGATTTCCTTCACTTGGAAACGTGTATCAACCCTTACCTTGTTTAGCCATAGAGTTAACCAGACAGTCCCGAGAGATCCAAAAGAGTAAAACACAGAGGGCCATCCAAAGTGATGAATCAAGAAGGGCGAAAAAGCTAAACCGGTGACAGATCCAAGGTACATTCCGCTGTAAACAAGCGCAAGAGATCTGCTTCTCTCTTGCACGGGCACCCATTTCGACAGTATATTGTTCATTGCAGGCATTGCAACACCCTGACATAACAAGGAAAGATCAAATTTTCTACATGTGTCTATATTTGAACCTAAAACCCTAACATGTGCAAGCAAGAACATTTCATGGTTATGTTAGTGTGATCTGGCAAAGATCTGATAATGGACTTGTCAGGTGTCAGATGAAGTGTGGATGAATGAATACAAACCTCTCCAATGCCCATGAAAGCACGGACAACGAGCAAGAACGGGAGGCCGAGTTTAGCGGCAATGGGAGTGAGAACAGTGGCCACGGACCACCAAATGACTCCGAAGCCTAAAACCGTTTTGCCCCCCACAGTGTCTGCCCATATCCCACCCGCTATCTGTCAACCAACCCATTGATTCAGACAAATGAAACATTTTGAAGAACAATGATACTCATTTGAGTAGATTCCAATGAGAGGAAGTCAAAATCAAAGAACCTTTAAGTACAAATCGGTTACCTGGGTGAGAAGGTAACCCCAGAAGAACGAAGACTGTATGAGACCAACCGTTGCCGGATTCCAACCGAACTCAGCCGACATGGGAAGTATTGCTATGCTCATGTTCACCTGCAAAACATGATCTGTTCATGGTTGACGACTCCAATTTCTACCGAAACATTCCCAATCACAATCCTTTTGGAACATTGAAAGCAAAACGAGATTCATTTCGACAAACCCAGAAAAAAAAAGGCATTAATTGCAGACACAAAAAAAAAGTATGTTCAACAAGAAAAGAGAAGTCCGATGAATACTCTGTCCATATTGCAGAGAAGAAAAGCCGAAAAACAGAGCAGCACAATAACCCAGCGCTTGGGGAACTGTTCCCACCATGGCACCGAGCTCTCCGGACCCGACACGGCGCCGTTTCTCTTCAGTCTCTCTCGCGAACTAATTAGCTCTGCATAAGCTTTCCCGCTCCGTCTCTCGCGGGAGCTACGAACCGAGACTCGAAAAACGCCTGACCTATCCCGCGGCTCGATCCGGAACCGAAACGAGATCGGATCGGGTCGTAGCGGCCGGGTCCGAGACGACAAGTCGGGAGGCCGAGTGGGAGTGTAGAGAGAGTGGAGATTCGGACAGTAGAGAAGAGCTCTCGCGTTCATGGTGTTGCAGAGGACGAGAGAGAAAGAGAGGGAGAGAGCAGAGATATGTCCTCTTCTCCTCACTCTTTTCCAGAGGGGGAGGTAAAGAACAAATAAGAGAGGAGGAAACGATTTTTTTGGAAGGGCAATGGCTAACGTGGTGACACGTGGCGATATAATACGGAGGGTGTAATAATTAACAGGAAATAACAGAAAACGGAATCTGTTGGGCTTTTATTTTGGGCCCATTTTTGGGTCTTAACAGACATATATTGGATTTGTGGGTTTTAGAGAAAGCCCACATAATCACAATGGTTTTTTCCTTTTCTTTTTAGATTTCCATGGAGTTTAATGGGATGCGATAAAAAAAAAAAAGCTCATTAAGAGAGCTCTGGCCCAATTCCAATTGAAAGCCCAACACCCGTATTGATAATACCTGACCCGACATGGCCATCGGGTCATCTTTCCCGCCAAGAGATTCGCCATGGATCCCGGCGCGAGCTTTCCTTCCTCCACGAGCCAGAGACCTTCTCACATCACATACCATTCGCTGATGTGGTTTATTTTCTGTTTTCAGATTTCAAGAACCCTAACAACAGCACAGAGAGGGAGAGAATTATTCAAATGACGCAGGACGGTTACTTCCCAATGTCTACCTCGGAAATCTCGCTCAGATCCGCCCACGTTCCTTGTCTCGCATCTTACGCTTTGCGTGTCAGCAAAAAAGATCTTCTTCGCGTCCACTAGCTCCTCCTCCATCTTTACAAGGCGCTCGTACGCTTTCACACTCGCGATCATATGCTCCGATCGTGTTTTCCCGCCGGATTTCGCGCGAGCCCGGGCTGAATAAAGAGACGGATCTTCCTTTCCCGTTTCGTTGCTATCTTCGATTTCGTCGATTTGGTAGAGAATCGAGCTGAAAAGGGCGAGATTCATCTGGAACTGGTTCTGCGATTCGTCTCCAGGTATTTGAATTTCTCGTCGTATTTCGTCCGAAGAGCAATAAGGGTATCGATGCTAAGCTCAACAAGGGAAATCGACGTTTTCCTCGTTAAGTTAGATATAAATAATCTGTAGAATTTTGGCTGCGGAGTGTCGATTTCTAGGGTTTATATGTGGGTTTCTTTTGTTGCTGTAGTTCAGTGTGAAGGGGTGAGAATGTCGGGTTTCAAAACGGAGGCGGTTGTTTGTCATGATCCGAACGAGTCAGAGTTAAACTCTTTTGACGATGATAATAGTAAAAACGTCGTCTTCAAGATTCTGGATGAAATCCATGAGGAAGATAAGGGTTCTGTAAGCAATGTATCCAGAAAAACCGAACTCAGAGGCTTAAGCGAAAGGTAAGAACACTTGGTTCCCTATAACAGTAAAATCAATGGTGCCTATGTTTCTGCATCTTGAATATCTGTGATCCCCTGAAACATAACAGGTTTCTCAGATGGAGAAGATCACATCTTCCAGTTGATGGAGATCACAAACGTGTGAGAGGGTCCGGAAAACGGTCTGGACCGCTCTTGTCTGGGACAGCTTACTGTATCTCTTCCTGCAGCATGATAATAATCAACAAAATAGTTCTCTCGAGCTATAACTTCAATGCGGGAATCTCATTGATGTTCTATCAAGTACAATATGAATCCATAAGCTTGATTTCTTCGGCATTATGATGACTGGCAAAGCTTTTACAAGCGTGTTTAGCTTATAATCTGGTCATTTCGTGATACTTTATTTCAGAACTTAATCAGCTGTTTGGTGGTAGCTGTACTAGATTGTTGCGGAGCAGTTTCTGTGGAGAAACTTAACTGGAAGCTGATCAAAGTTTGGATCCCAGTCAATGTTATCTTCGTGGGCATGTTGGTTTCAGGAATGTACAGGTATGTGGTTTCATCACTGCGGAAGACATGGTTTATGAACTTGTAATGGAAATTTTCGTTATTAGTTGCTGTCTGCCTAAGACTTTTATGACACCATACCTCTGTTTCAGCTTGAAATACATAAACGTCGCTATGGTGACTATTCTGAAGAATGCGACCAATATAATTACAGCGATAGGGGAATTATATATGTTCCGGAAACGACAGAACAATAAAGTTTGGGCTGCAATGTTCATGATGGTAAGTTAAATGCATATCTTTATCTGTGCAAAAAGAAAAACTTTATCTGTTTGTTTCGAACGTCTTCACCTGCTCTGAAATCCAAGATCAGTCTTCAGTCTCTATCAGATTTCCACAATGATACTAACTAAGATTCTGTGATGCAGATCATCTCTGCGATTAGCAGTGGCATCACTGATCTCACATTCGATTCAGTAGGATACACGTGGCAGATCGCCAACTGCATTCTAACTGCAAGCTACTCAGTGAGTTCAGACATGAAATCTGTTACCGGAACCATGACTGTTGATGCATATTCTCTCTGGGTATCATGTATAAAACTATTTGTGGCAGCTCATCCTTCGACGAGTAATGGACAAAGCAAAGCAGTCAACAAGATCTGGCTCCCTCAATGAAGTATCCATGGTTATCCTGAATAATCTGCTGTCACTGCCTTTTGCTGTCATGTTGATCATCTTGCTTGGCGAGTGGAGATACGTAATAACCACGTAAGCCTTAAAAAATTTACGTCTTGTCATTGTGTGGCTATATCAACTATCGGGTAGATGGCTAATTTGGCATGGATTGAAGTAGATGCCTTTCAAACTAGTGCTTACTGGGAGTTGCACTTATGTAGGGATGTGATAAGAGTTCCAATGTTTTGGGTGGTGGCCACAGCCAGTGGGTTCCTTGGACTGGCCATCAGCTTCACCTCAATGTGGTTCTTGCATCAAACTGGACCTACCACTTACAGGTCTCTCCCCCCGAGAGAGAGGAAACATGATGTCTTTTAGCTTGAAACCGGCTCGTCCTATATTGGTTAATGGTTTTTCTTTTTTGTGAGCGACAGTCTTGTAGGTTCATTAAACAAGGTTCCAATCTCCATAGCTGGTCTTGTACTGTTCAAAGTCCCTCTCAGCCTCCCCAACTTGTTCAGCATTCTTTTCGGTAAGCAACATTGATCTTCGGAACCAGAACCAGAGCTCGCTTTCCAACTCGGGTTTCTTCTTTATCACCCTTTCTACTTATACACGCCTACATCCCTACTATCATCCGTATAAAACGTGTGTGTACTGTATTCAATAATAATTGGAAGTTGCTTTAGTAGCCATTAATATGGCCAATGTGGTAGCAGTAAGTAGTTGGAATTGTGAATTAGTAAAGAGTCTTTTCCTTTCCAAACTGATATTTGGTGTGGGATCTGCAGGTCTTTTCGCCGGAATATTTTTCGCCAGAGCTAAAATGTCATGAGCTAAAACGTCTTCTCCGTGGAGGGAATTACACGAAGAAAACTTGTGCTGTTGTTTTATACACGATATCTCCCTTACAAAGTCGATTGTATTCTACCCGGCGATTTTAAAAATCGTCTTCAAGAAACAGGCGGGGTGGAACAGGGGAGAGATTTCTCTTGTTCATCTACTTTTGTTTGATTTCGGCCAAAGGGCGTTTTTATTAAAAAAAAAACACTTATATTCTAGATCGATTTTGTTTTTTTTTAGTTTTTATTTATTATTTGGAATTAGTTAAATATACCAGTCTTTATTGATTTAGTTCTAGTGTTTAAGAAGAGATGCGATGCATTAGTGAAGCAGTATGGGTTTTTTGGTAACGTTGGGGTGAGACGAAAGAGCATTAACCTAACATAACATGCATCATTCATTATTAATTATTAATTATAATATTATACGATAATACTATAAAAAAAAAAGATGGCGACTTTAATTCTCGTTATATATATTATTGAACAACACGATCTGATTTTCCCGATTTTTTGTTTTGTTTTGGTTTTATCGGAATGAATGACGTACTTGGATTCTCTGTAGCAAAAAAGAAATATGAATCGGTATACAATATTTGAACTCCGAAAAAATGTATCGCCTCCTACCTTTTTTGAAAATTTTGTAATCGTTGAATTACATCAAGAAAGACGATCTAATTTTCATCCCCCTCGTTTTCGCAAAACAAACTTGTGAATTATATCAAACATCATTACACGTGACGACGGTCTACCAATTCTTTTTCTTCTTCTTTTGCGTCATCCGAAGCTTTATGGAGATCCCAATAAGAATTCAAGGACACGATTTTACATAAACTCAACTGCAAGTAAAGTTATATAAAACATTATTTATACTATATATATATATATATATATATATATATATATATTACTCGTCGAAATGAAAGGCGGTAGAAACGGACAAGAGAAAGAAACACACGAGCAAGTTAAAAGAGAGGAAACATGGCATGTGGAGCGTCTCCTCAACCTGCCCTTTTCATTTCATCTGTGACGTCAAAATCCACAGTATCTCCAACTTTTGTAATGAGCCTTTTTTCTTCAAATGCGAATTGTTGCTTATATGAGTTGGGGTTATGTGCTGCTGAGATATCGTTGCCGCCAGAAGAAATACACCAATTGCCGCTTTTACCCTTTGGCCGAGAGTTCTTTAATTCCATGTGCTTGTTTAATTATTAATGCAATTTTCGTTGCGAGATAATGAAAATTGACAGGACCATCATAAATTTATTATATAGTGGAATTCAACAGTACTCTCATTACCAACATTATAAAAATTGACATGTGATGATTATGGATAAGAAAATAATAACTATTGCTTTCACACCTATTCACAGTGTGAAGAAGACGAACAAAATAGAAGAGAAAAAAAAATGCAACTTCCAACTCGCCTCCATGTCACGTGCTCCACTCCCTTCCCTCACGTGATCTCCTCACTATATCTCTCCGCTCTCTTTTTTCTTTTTTACGGTTTGATTTATCTCCGACAACGCACCACAACATTGGCATACGTCTATCGTGATGTGCTAATACTCGATAAGTACATACATGCATACATCTGCACATATACAGAATAGAAAAACGTATTAGGGTTTCTAGGTATCATGAGGAGCGTCGAGAGGGAAACACGTGTCATCGCCGCCGGTGTTCCATAGGAAATGGGCGTAATTGGCTGAGTGGTAAGAGTTGGTGGGATCGGCCGAGATGGCCTCCAAGAACTTCTCCTCGGCCGCCCACATATCCTTCCGAACCTTCCATAGGAAATTTGCGTATTTGCTCATCGCCTCGGCGTCCGCTGGCTCCGCCTTCGCCGCCTTCCTGAAGCACTCCTCCGCTCTGTTTTTTTTTTTATTTTCACCACGTGGGATAAAACCCACATTTGCAACACATTAGTTCTTGAATTTAAAACAAGAATGTGAATATCATGTGGGATTTAGGTTTTGGTGAGGGCAAGATCTTTGTGTTTTGTTTCCACCACAGACTCCTCCGCCATTAAAGCCTTTGTTCCCCTCTTGGTACAATAATAGTAAAATCGAGGACTGCTCCTATTTTTTACTCTAAACATCATCTTGGACCAACAAATCACCAAAGACTAATAGGGCAATTTAAATAATCTCTCTATCGGATCTCTACCTTAAGCAAATGGAATCAAGAACTGGGAATCTGAAATTACAATATGGAGTAAGCATGTGAAATAACACACCTGTCGTAATCATGAGCGACGAGGTAGAGGAACTGAGCGTAGTTGGCGAGGAGGAGAGGGTTATGAGGTTCTTGAGAGAGCCCTGTTTTGTACAGAAGCTCTGTTTTGAAGTAATCCTCGTAGTCGTCTGGCTCGATTCGCGCCTCCACCGGCGACACGAACCTCTTCACCGTGTCGCGGTCCAATGACTCGCCCCTCGTCGAAGCCTCCATTCTTTCCAATTCCTCCACCATCGAATTCCACAGACCGATTTCCTCTTCTCTGTTCACTTCCCCTGAAACCGACGTCTCCCCGGAAGACGACGACAACAGCCGAGCGGCTCCGTCGGGTATCATCGTCCTGAAATGGTCCGACCCTTTGTACCGTCCGTCGCCGTCCGTACCGCTCGTGACGGGACGGAATTTCCCGCCGCCGCCGCCATTGTTGCCGCTGACCGAAGCTGTCCTGCCGGTTGAGGACGATACGTAGAATGTCTTTACCGAAGAGGAATCGAACTTCGTGTTTGGACCGTCATCGGGTTCAACGACCGTTGTCAGTTCCGACACGGTTGCTGTCGGAGGAGGATGGGACGCGGCGGCGGCGATGGCGGCGTTCCTGCCGATGGAATAAACAGTGAAGTTAGCGAGGAGAATCATCACGTAGACCATCAGAGTCGGCGTATGCGAGAAAACTTGTTGGAACAGCCAGACAAAGGACGCGTGCATTTCCTTGCGAACGCGTTGGAGAATTCCTTGCAAGTCTTCGTAGAAGAGAAGCTCTCTCATATGGAGAGTGAAGCTGTGGAGTTCGCGAACGATGAACACCATCGAAGAAAACGCCTTCTTCACCGAGCAATACGCTGATTCTCCGGCTTCTCTGACCCCTTCCTCCCACTGGATCTTCCTCTTTATGACCCTCAGGGACAGTGGAATACCGACGCTGTTCGCTTTCATTTCAATGCTCGACATGTGAACCATCTCCTCCTCCCATGGCGGCTCCACTGAATCAGACCCAAAATTCGCACTGTAACAGTGACTCGTTGATTCACCATCTACGGAATCGTGGATTATCTCCGGTTCCGAATCTCCCTCACCGTGCTCGGAGAACGAATCCAATCTCGCGATACAAGCTCTTCGAAACGATTGAGTCCTCGTCGTCTTCGATATTTCCCATAATTCGGAGGACTTGGATCGTTGAAGCTTCGTCGAGTGAGTCCCGAAGAGAGACGAACGGTCATGCCTCCGAGGCACAAAGCGGCAACACAGAGAGCGACCGTCGTGCGCGTTGTTACGACGCCGTTTCGGGAAAGGAGAGGATATGGCAGTGGAGGAAGAATGGGGGACGATGGACTGCGAAGCCCATTGAAGGAAAGTAGTTGCGGTGGCTACTTTCACTCCCATTCCAAGATGGGAAAATTGTCTCTCGAATCTGGCAGGAAATTTTTCTAGAATTCGAGGGAAAGTTTATACGGAGGATGAGATTTTTTCGGCCTCCAAACACAAAGCGGCTACTTTGGTCGGAAAAAAAAATGCCTTTTTACTCTTTGATTCACGCTTTCCTGGAAAATTGAAAAGACGAATCGAGTAAATAGAAAAGAACGGAATGATCAGAGTATCTAATGATTTTCAAAATCACGGTTTTTGTAGCTTCTCTCCGATCCCAGTATGAACGGGATTGAAAAACAGGGGAGAAAAAGTCCTTAAATTCGATGCATCTTCACGCTAACGAATCATTACAGTGCCCAGGAAAATCGGATCGGAGAAAGCTAAACCGGCACGAGAATCGATGAAATCTCCGAGATCGTAAGTTAGAAAGCTTCAAGAGATATCCCATTCCGCGAAGTTAGAAACAAGAGAGAGAGAGAGACGATGAGAAACTCACTCTAAATGAGCGCAATTTTCGTCGGGAATTTTCTCGCTTCAGCACAAAATTTTCTCGGGAAAATACTGAACCGTAGCACGGGGACGCGGGGAGAGAGAGAGACGGCGACCTTATATACAAACGCGATATAGAGCTTTTTTCTGTCTATTTCACGAATTATTAAAAAAACAAAATAAAGTAAAAAATTGTTAAATCAATAAAATCTCACCGGGTTTAAAGCTAAAAACCAGTGGACAAACTGTAGAGCTTGCTGAGAACAGTCCAAGGTACAGCGACGGGTGGTATCGGTAACCGGTAAGCACTGGGTTGCCTGCCTCTCCGTAGGGAAAATATCTGATAAACCGGAAGTCATTAGGAATTTTACATCCAACGGTCCTAAATGTACCACGTTGGTTGCTTTTGTATCGTTTTCCAACACCAGGTCTATTGAGCTTCCGGTTTAAACTAGATCGACGGTGTTCCTGGTGCCACGTGTAAATAGAAGAAATTGGGGCGAGAAAAAACAGCCTGGCAAATATGGCAACAAAGGTTGGCGAGTTGTTGGGGTCCATTTGTCCACGTAAGCTTGCGACGACTTTCGGTACAGAATTAATGTGTCTACGTTCAAGTTCTAATTGGTTTTTGCCTTTGAATTTCTCCTCTTATATTGAATAGAACCCGTGAAGCCAATTAACTGACGAAGCTTACACGTATATATGCATATATTTAAAACGTACAAATATATGTATGTATCGGTGTGTTGATTTGAATAAATTCATAATTATTTTCCACGATCCAATATCGCATGGGAGGAACAAATAGTCCAGTCACAATAATTTCACCAAATCAGGAACCATCAACAAAAACTTTGTTTATAATACATAAATTTTTATGTCAATCTATTTAAAATTTATTTCTCTATAAATGTATTCAATAGGTGCCGGTGGTGTCAGCATTTTTTTAAGGATAATGGCTTTAAAATATTAGAGTTCGAAATAGTTTTGTATGGAATGACTATAAAAAATTTAATGTTATGGGAACACAGAGTAAAAAGTGATTTTTAATTTTTTTAGTATTTTAAAATATATATATAATTTTTAGATATAAAAAAAAAGTCGATTATTTCTCTGTTTTAGCAAAGAGTCCAAATAAAGAAATTTTGGTAATAAAATAAAAATATCTTGTTGGAGCGTACCACGAAGAGGTAAGGAACCAACGGTTGATTTTTTATTGGACTTGCATCTTCTTCTCTACAATTTTTTTTATGTATTGCAACAATTATGTCCCTATCTTAGGACCAGTGGACTTATTTTATTATTATATCGTTTATGTATCTATGGTGCTGGATAAATAATCATACATTTGAATAAAAAATCATCATACAATTGAATAAAAAAATGTGGTGCAGACTTAGATTTAAGGAAAAAAAAAACAATGGTATTCCAATTATTCACACGTATTCTAGAAAACTACGATAAATACGTAGAAAAAATGCGAATAAATATTTGATACTAAACGCTAAAAATATTTATTGCAACGAACACACATGCAACATAAATTCATTCGGAAAACACAAAGAATACAATAAAATAAAACGTATTTCGTATATTAGAATGGACCGTACGATCTGAGTTGCTGGGCTTGGAGGCTAACTTAGTGGGCCCTATCGGGTAGAATTACAGTTTTCTTAGCCTGGCCCAGCTAGTTAAATGATGGGATATTTGGAAATAAAGCACGGACCAATCAAACTGTTATAAGTTATTAATAATAATAATAATAATAATAGACACGCATATATATATATATATTCGGTCGATATCGTAGGAGTTTAAGACAAATGGGGAAATTCAAAGGCTAAGGGCCAAAATTGAATGGAGGAAAGTATAACAAAGGGAACAAGATAGAAAACACCATGGGGTATTAACGTGTTTTGTCTCCGTTTATTGTCATGAATTATATATGTATGGTAGCGTTTCACGCACATACATATATATATATATATACATATATATATATATATATATATATATATATATATCGGGGTATATATTTGAATGTTTAACCGCATTTGACAATTTATGCCGTATAAATAAAATATCTTAGCAAACCTTGTCGTATTATCCGTGTCCTGTTAGAGCCGATGTGACATGTTGAACAATATAATCCGATCAATAAATATAAATATATTACATATCATCTTAGATTGTGTATCTTCTATTTTTGCACGACCATAATCTTATAAAATAGCAATGAAATAGCTGAGTTGGATCATTATCGGTCGTATATATAACATATGTATTTATAGTATAATATTTTGTATCACACCATATAAGCTTATAGAACTCAGAAATTGTTTAAACTTGAAAGAAAAATAAAATGGAATTTCCAATTGAAACCATATTCTTTACAAACGAGAAAGAATCAGTGAAATGGGTTGTACATAATTATAACATTGGAAAACCCCGATAAATAGTTGTCAAAAACTACCAAAAAATATATAAATAAACAAGTCGTGTAATAACGGGATTGTCTCAAAACTGCTAATATATATATATATATATATATATAAAGGGTATTATTTGATATTTAAGACCTTGTAATGCATGGTTTCAATTATCGTTATAATAGAAAAAGAGATTGCGACAAATTTAAAAATAAAAGATGTAAAGCACATCATATCAAATATCCTATCAGAAAGAAATTAGGATATTGAATTGTTAAAGTTTTCCATAGTTCAAAATCTAAACATAAAAAAATTCAGTCAAGATTTATACAGATTTGTCTTTGCTTTCCTGCGGTGATCAAACGACGCCGTTTACATCGGCCAGGCCTTTAAAACGTTGTCGTTTTCGGGGGGCTCGATCAGGCCGAAGAAGTTTTACGCAGAAAAGAATCCAATGATCCATTGAGAGTTGAAACGTGAGCTCAGAGAGAAAAAATGGAGAATCTATGGCGAATCGCGACGGGCCAGGACCCGAGCCCGGAGGATTACGAAGGGATCGAATTCTGGTCCGAAGCGGAACGATCCGGTTGGCTCACGAAACAAGGCGACTACATCCGCACATGGCGCCGACGCTGGTTCGTCCTCAAGCGCGGGAAGCTCCTCTGGTTCAAGGATCCCGCCGCTGCAGGAGACCGCGGATCCATTCCACGTGGCGTCATATCCGTGGGCGATTGCCTCACCGTCAAGGGAGCCGACGACGCCGTCAACAAGCCCTTCGCGTTCGAGCTCTCCACGGGGGGTTACACCATGTACTTCCTCGCCGACAACGAGAAGGCGAAGGAGGAGTGGATCAACTCCATCGGACGGTCCATCGTGCAGCACTCGCGGTCGATCACCGATTCCGAGGTCCTCGATTACGATCATACTCGGTGATTTTAACTTAACCCTAGATGGGTTTTTTGTTTTTCCTCTTTGCAGTGGTTTCGGCATCTCTCCTTAGGGTTTTGATGCGTGACGTAATCGTGTCGTCTGAATTATACCGCTTCTGTACTTTGACTCGTGTATCTATGCCTGGATTTCTCGACGATTCCCTTTGTTTAGAATAGATTTGTTCTAATCTCTCTCGCTTGACCTTGTTGCACCATTCCACATGAGGTAGAATCCCGAAAGATGAACCATCTTCCTTGAATGCTATAACAGAGACTTCTACTCTATTTATTTGATAATTCGAAGGATTGGGAAAACCATCCGGACTCAGGACGGGACGGACGCCGGTTGAACAACAACTAAGTTTGGGTATCTGTATAGTTCTCTTCCTTGGTACAACTGATCTGCTATCTACTGCAGGATTCAGCTTCTGCTCCACGATCTCTTTGAACTTTGAAGTGTGGATCTTACATTAGTTTGTCTTGTCGTCATGAGTTGTTACTAATCTACTGTAACTCATATAACATTAGAAAGTACAAGAGCTCTTTGTAGTGATTGCCTTAAGCTTATACAGATCTTCTTGCTCATGTTTAAGTAGGACATTGGAATTGGTAATCTTTGAGAATCAATGTCCCAACACTTGCTCAATAAACGCAGTGACTGCAGAGAAGGAAGATCCACCTTCCACCATAGCCTTCCTGGCTGCCTCTTTCATCTCCTTCACCCTCTCCCTCCGTCCGTCCCCACCGTCCATCAGAGACCGCACGGCACTCGCGATCTCATCGGCTGTCACAATCTCCCCATGTGCTGACACGTAATCCACCCGCAGCTCCACAGCCAGACCGAGCTCCTTCGCCATCGTGAACGCGTTTAGTTGTTGCTCTGCGTACATTGGCCACGTCGCTGTCGGGACGCCATACCACAAGCTCTCCAGCGTTGAGTTCCAGCCGCAGTGAGACACGAACCCACCGATTGCCTTGTGAGCCAGGACTTCCACCTGTGGAGCCCACCCACACACGACGCCCTGACCCTTGACCCGATCATCGAACCCATCTGGCAAAAGATCGTACGGGTTCGTTTTCTCCGATGGTTTTGTCCTGATCGACCACACAAACCTACAGCCCACGAGTTCCAGGGCTTGAGCTATCTCCTTCAACTGCGGTGCACCGAGGATTCCCACGCTCCCGAAGCAGAAGAACACCACCGACGAGTCGGGCTGCTCGTCGAGCCATCTCACGATCCGGTCCCTCTCGGCCGGGTCCAGATTAGGACTTGGCCGGTCCTTCAAGCTGAGAATCGGTCCGACCGGGTAAACCGGAGGGTAGCTCTCCAGACGGCCGAAGTAATCAAAGGCTTCCGGCTCTAGCTCTGCGAATGAATTTACCAGAATACCCTTGGCGTCGGCGAATCTCTCCGCAAGCTCGATGTAAACATCGTAGGCTTCTCTGATGAACAAACCCGACGGCATAACTTTGGTGGGGACGGGTTTGACAAAACCCGGAACCAGAAGTTCTTCTTTGCCGGAGCTCCGGTCGAGCTCCGAGGGAATATTCCGGTGCCGCTCCGGGAGATACCTCATCATACCCAAGTATCTGGCGTTGCACGTCAAGAAAATGTAAGAAGGAAGGTTCAGCTCGTTACCCACATCGATCAACGGGTTGCAGAAGAAATCGAGAACCAAACCCGCGACGCGAACCGAATCCGACCCACGACGCGACTCCACGATGCTTGAGACGGCGTCTCTGACGAGAGGAGCGGTTTTGTTGACGAATTGTACGATGTAAGCTTCAGGAGCTCGGGAGTAGAGCTCCAATGGCGGAGGGTCGGGGACGTTGGGCAAGGCGTAGAGACGAATTCGAGGCTCGGAGGCGACGAGGGAGTGGGCGAAGACGTCGGCGTGAGGAGAGGAGGGAGTTTTCCAGTGGAGGACGGTGATGGTGTTGATCCGACGGTCCAGATCTATCAGACGCTTAGCGAATTCGATGGCGACGAGAAGGTGTCCTGTGCTGGGAACTGGGACAAAGATGAGTTCTGCTTCCTTCACCATTTTTTGCTTGGACGGCGAAAAAGGAAGAAGAGACGTGTAGCTTTCTACAGGTTTTTGAAAATGTGAAGAAACTGTTTGAGATGAACAAGACAACGTTTGATGTGATTTATAACTGCGTAAATTACAAAAGTGTCCCGAAATTATTCGATGGAAATCTCAACTTTACATTATATTAAGGTAAAAAAGACAGCATATATTAATTTATCAAGATTAAAAAAAAGCCAAATCGTTATATTATTATTCAGAGTCCGTCGCCCAGTATGTCCCGGATAAAATCACCGGTCGCAGCCGACGAAGATCCACCGTCCGATACAGCTCTTCTCGCCGCCTTCGAAATCTCACCGACTTTCTTCCTCACAGGGTTATCACCGTCCATCAAAGATCGGACGGCTCTCACGATCTCATCGGCGGTGACCATATCCGGCGACACCCTATCACCGTCTGCCACGTAATCAAGCCTTATCTCCACGGCCAGGCCCAGCTCCCTCACCATCTCGAACGCGTTCAGCTGTTGCTCCGCGTACATCGGCCACGTGGCGATGGGAACACCGTACCATAGGCTCTCCTGTATGGAATTCCACCCGCAGTGGGACACAAACCCTCCCGTCGCCTTGTGGGCTAAAATCTCAACCTGTGGGGCCCAACTGCATACAATCCCTCGGCCCATGAAGCCCTCCGGCAACGCCTCGTGGGGATCGCTGCTTTCCGTCAAGTGTGTACGGATCGCCCATATGAACCTGAACCCGCTCAGTTCAAGCGCGTGGGCTATCTCCCTGATCTGCGGTGTACCGAACACTCCCATACTCCCGAAGCAGAGGAACAGAACCGAGGATTCCGGTTGATCATCAAGCCATCTCATTATCTCTTCGTGTTGGGCCGTCGTTAGACCCGGATTCGGACGATTTTTGATGTTGAGGATCGGCCCAATAGGATACACAGGAGGGTAATCTCGTCCACGAGAAAAGTACTCCACCGCATGTGGCTCGAGCTCGGAGAATGAATTAACCAAAATACCCTTGGCTCCGGGGAACTTCTCTCCGAGCTCGACAAGAGCTTCGTAGGAGCGTCTGTCGAAGACACCGGCGGGAAGAACCTTAGCCGGAACTCGATTCTCGAAACTCGGAATCAGTAACTCGTCTTCGCGCGAGTCATCGGCGAACTCGGACGGCGTAACACGGTGTCGTTTAGGGAGGTGCTGCATAAAACCCAAGAAACCGAAGTTGGACGTCAAGAAAATATAGGAGGGGAGGTTTACCTCGCGAGCTATGTCGAAGACGCTGACGCAGAAAAAGTCGAGAACCAGACCGGCGACACGAACCGAGTCTTGTGGGGAGACAACTAAATCTGTGAGGGTTTTTCTGAGAGAGGGTATGTTTTTCTGAATGAAGTCGTAGATGTAAGCTTCGGAGGAAGTTTCGAGAAGCTTAATTGGAGGCGGGTCGTGAATCTCAGGCAAGCTGATGAGTCGAATGCGAGGCTCTGAGGCAGTGAGAGCCGCCATGGAAGCGTAGGCGTGAGGAGCGTAAGGGAGCTTCATGGAGAGGATGGTGATGGCGCAGATCCGGCGGTCCAGATCCATCAGACGCTTCCCGAACTCGATCGACGACAGGAGGTGGCCGGTCTCCGGCAACGGGATAAGTATCAGCTCAGCTGTTTCCATTTTCTTTTCTTTTTACTGAGGAAGAGGCAATGCTGCATGTCTCACCAGCCGACGCACTCAATAAATATCACGAATTGTAGAAGTGGAGTGTGGGACCCAGTGAATGACCTCGTGCATCAATTACGAAATGGAAAATTACTGAACAGGATGGTAAGAATTGTAGACAATTGATATTACGATTATTGTCGATAACTAAATACTTTAAATATATGTACGTCATGTGTTTATTAAGAGTATTATAATTCCTTTACGAATCTATGAAAAATGTTACGAATCGTTAATAAAATAAGAAAAATTAAACCAAATAGGTCAATTATGAAATTATTTATTAGAAATATAAAACAGAGATACAGATCTTTTTATCAAGTTTTTAAACTCGTGTTAAGAAACTTAAAAGAGAAAGCAAAATAAAACATAAAAGAAACCTCGAAATTACCACTGAATTATAGAGAGTCTTTTTTATAATTATTATTAAAAATGAAAGAATTTAAACACTTCTCAATCCCGATTCGAATATCATTCACCTGAACTCTTTTAATTATTTAAAATATTTAGTTAGATCGAAAATTCAATAAAAAAAATTTAAAATATAGATTCGTAAATCTATTAAAAATATTATAATTTATTTACTACAATAAAGCTTTGAAATGAAATAGAAAAATTTAAAATTTGTGTTATAGGCACATGCATTAACTAACCCTCGTTTAATTTACTTTTTATTGGTTTCGCTAGTTGGCTGATGTAATCATGGTTTTGGGTCGCCGTCGCCCTTATAAAGTGTAAATTCATGCGACTACTCTTTAAAAGGGAGTGGGTTTACCCAACCCATTATTTAAACGGGTTTTGATTCATCAATCAGATATAATTTTTTGTATTTGTGTGGGCCACTGTTTTTTGCGCCGCAACGTGGGTCTTAGCTTACAAACACTTGCTCAATAAACGCAGTTACCGAAGAGAAGGAAGACCCACCTTCCATCACAGCCTTCCTGGCCGCCTCTTTCATCTCCTTCACCCTCTCCCTCCGTCCCTCCCCACCGTCCATCAGAGACCGCACGGCCCTCGCGATCTCGTCGGCTGTCACAATCTCTCCGTGTGCTGACACGTAATCCACCCGCAGCTCCACAGCCAGACCGACCTCCTTCGCCATCGCGAACGCGTTTAGTTGTTGTTCTGCGTACATCGGCCCCGTCGCTGTCGGGACGCCATACCACAAGCTCTCCAGCGTTGAGTTCCAGCCGCAGTGAGACACGAACCCACCGATTGCCTTGTGAGCCAGGACTTCCACCTGTGGAGCCCACCCACACACGACGCCCTGACCCTTGACCCGATCATCGAACCCATCTGGCAAAAGATCGTACGGGTTCGTTTTCTCCGATGTTTTGGTCCTGATCGACCACACAAACCTACAGCCCACGAATTCCAGGGCTTGAGCTATCTCCTTCAACTGCGGTGCACCGAGGATTCCCACGCTCCCGAAGCAGAAGAACACCACCGACGAGTCGGGCTGCTCGTCGAGCCATCTCATGATCCGGTCCCTCTCGGCCGGGTCCAGATTAGGGCTTGGCCGGTCCTTCAAGCTGAGAATCGGTCCGACCGGGTAAACCGGAGGGTAGCTCTCCAGACGGCCGAAGTAATCAAAGGCTTCCGGCTCCAACTCGGAGAATGAATTTACCAGAATACCCCTGGAGTTGGCTAATCTCTCTGCGAGCTCGATGTAAACCTCGTAAGCATCTCTGTCGAACAGACCCGACGGCATAACTTTGGTGGGGACGGGTTTGAGAAAACCCGGAACTGGAAGCTCTTCTTCGCCGGAGCTCCGGTCGAGCGCCGAGGGAATATTCCGGTGCCGCTCCGTGAGATACTTCATCATACCCAAGTATCTGGCGTTGCACGTCATGAAAATGTAAGAAGGAAGGTTCAGCTCGTTACCCACATCGATCAACGGGTTGCAGAAGAAATCGAGAACCAAACCCGCGACCCAAACGGAATCCGATCCGCGACGCGACTCCACGATGCTTGAGACGGCGTCTCTGACGAGAGGAGAGATTTTCTTGACGAATTGTACGTTAAAAGCCCCGGGAGCTCGGGCGTAGAGCTCCAATGGCGGAGGGTCGGGGACATCGGGCAAGGCGTAGAGACGAATTCGAGGCTCGGAGGCGACGAGGGAGTGGGCGAAGACGTCGGCGTGAGGAGAGGAGGGAGTTTTCCAGAGGAGGGCGGTGATGGTGTTGATCCGACGGTCCAGATCTATCAGACGCTTAGCGAATTCGATGGCGACGAGAAGGTGTCCTGTGCTGGGTACTGGGACGAAGATGAGCTCTGCTTCCTTCACCATCGTTTTGGAGCGGCGAAAGAGGAAGACAAGACGGGATGTGTAGCCTTTACGATCTCTGTTTCTTTGCTTTCTCGTCTCCAAATGTGCAGAAACTGGACTAAGGGAATTGCTTGCAGACGAATCGACAATCGATTAGTTTTGACGTTAGATGTGATTTTATACCTCATTTTGTCCATCTATAAATTACCAAATTGCCCCGAAATTATTCATTCGAATTGAGTCCGTTCTTACATTCTTACATTATATTAAAGGAAAAGACAACATATATTAACATACTAAGATTAAAAAAAATAAGTCGTTACTAATAGAGATAAACTTAAAAGAAATATCAATTATGCAAATTATTAAAAAAAAATAATTTAAACTTATAATAAAAATAAATCAACTATTAATTTAAACGAATAGTTTTTTTTAATGAATTAAATAGCTGATATTTTTTTTAAACGCGGATAGATTTAAAAAAATCTAATTGTATTACCTATTGGTACGGAACAATCATAACCTGACAAGTAGTAGTCTCAAGATCAAAATAACAATGTCGAATCACTTGCCATAGATCTGCAGATACAAAGCCAGACTTAGTCAAAACAGCAGCAATTCAAAGACAGTCTTCTCGTATCCTTGGCAATGGTAAGCTTACCCACATTATTCCAAAACAACAAACCCCATTTGACTAAGGATGGAAAAGGGAGCTCCAATCCTGTCGGAACTTGTACATTCAAACCGAATCCATATCATCTTCGTCATCTTCCATCATTTCGTACGAAAAATCTTCGTCCTTGGCCTCCATGGTTTTCCCGAAAACAAACGCTTTCGTCCCCATGGTTGTGAAAGGCATCAGCCCAAAAGCCCTAGCCGTTTTTATCTCTCTCGCAATCTTTCTCTGAGCCTTTGCGCTAATGCCAGTCTACACACCGGAAAAGAGTCGATATCGTAAACATCGACTAGCAAACACCATCACTGCATTTCATAAACAATGCGAAAAAAAGGTCCAGTGATACCTGCTTCCTTTTGATTATAATCCCAGCTTCGGTTAAGAATCTCGCAAGAAACCTTACATTCTGCCAGACGAAACACTATAATGCATGAGTGGAAGCAGGAAACGTAAACGCTCGCAGAAGGTAAATAAATATATCGAAGCAACGGACAGAAAATAGTGAATCAAAGGGTCATTAGTATGAAAAAGGTTTTATTATTCTTCGGGAGAGAATAGAACTGTAGATATTGAAAAAACATGCAACAACCTCTAAAACAAGTAAGCTAAACATACTATTACTCACCCGGAAATCAGCTTTTTTCAGAACTTCCTCGCTGGTCACTTCAAACAGTCCCGGCCTACCTCTTGGTGTCCCCGCCTTCCTAAGATCCAAATCCTGCATTGAGAAATAAAGACTTCAGGTTAACAGCAAACACATTAAGGTAAGATTAAAACAGGAAGAACACTAACTGTTACCATCCCAGCAACCCAATACAACATATGAAATGAATGATAACCATGCAACACGGGACTTTCAGACACTCCCCCTGCTACTAGAAGGTAAATTATCAGACATCAACGAAGAATATCTCCAAATCTTTCGGCTATAAGATCGTAACTCCGACAGTACACTTACGACACGCATACAATTCCCAACATTGATAGCCTGAGTCATATAGTTGTTATACATCGATTCATTGACAGCAGTGCCGAGTGATATTACTACGGCAGTCAGTTCTCTACCCTACCTTAAAACAACAATACAGACGATAAAAAGAACACTGGGAAATTACCCTGCGAGTGTAAGTATCGCCCCAACTAGGAGCGTTAGGTCTGAACGAGTAACCATCTTGCGGTCTTTCATCCTGGTCGAACTCAAAAAAAGCTGCTGCTTTCTTTAATTTACCATCGATACCATCGGATAAAGGGTCGAAGCCGTCACCGATGTCGTCATTGTTGGAACCTCCGCCGGAGAAACCGGACCCTCCAAACCTCCCGCCCCGCCAATCGCGCACCTCTTTCTCCGCCCGACCCAGGTGCTGGAAGAAAGCATTCGTTTTGTCGTCGTTGCCGGCATTTCCTCCAAAGATTCGCCTCTCAAAGTCATCCGTCGACTCGAAGGGTCCTGGATTTTGAGCTGGATTCGGAATTGGGTACGTTCGATTCCTGGGTCAGCTCACCACAATTCGCGAAAATGAAGGGAAAATCAAGCATATTAACGAAGAATTACCCTCACCTGCGTTGGCCGAGAGGGCTCTAGCGACGATTGGACGACACGATCTGTGGGAAACTACGTCATCCAGGGAACGAAGAGCGAATCTGGCGATTCTCATCGTCACGGATTTAGGGGTTTTCCCGGTCTTCAATGGTCGTATTAGGGTTTTGGCGGAGGAGGAACAAGGAGAAAGGCTACGTGCGAGGAAACAATGGGCCGATTAGGCCCATTTTAGACCAGCCTAGTGATTCTTCAGGCCCATTTCATAATCAAAGTGTCTCACAGTGATTTCCATTTTTCTTAACATTAAGCATAATAATGTAATAATAAATTCGGAGATAAAATCAAATTTAATCATTTTCAATCAGGAAATATGGCCCGTTGCAATCAAAATTCGATTACATATAATTAAAATCATTTAATCCCTCTCTAGAAGCCGTACTTCGTTCCTTGTCGAACTAAAAATATACGCAGAAAGCATCGTATTCATGTATTTTATGTAAAAAATAATACTTTAGATTACATACACTTTCATGCAACAATCGAGCGAGAGAGAGAGAGAGAGAGGAAATGTCAAAGATAAGATGAGAATGGAATTTTGGGAAAAAGATGATATGAGTGATTTTTCAAAGATCTTGAATGAAATATAGTGGAAAGTTGAATATATCCACTGAGAATCTCTCTCCACCACTTCACTACAGTTGAGCACAAATCCTCCAAAAAAAAGTTTTCACTGTGACTTCACAAAAGGCTGAAAGAATAATATATATATATATATATATATATATATATATATATCATACGATATACATTTTCAATTTTCAGCCAGAAGAAAAAAATCGGTTTAATTGTTGATTAATTAAGCTGGATTAAATGGTTTAATTAAAATAATATATCGTTAAGACTTAATTACAGTTAAACTTTTATATTTTATGAATTAATAATTTTAGCTCATTTAACTACGTTAATTCGATAAACTCAAATTTTAAAATTTAATTAAACTAAACTACTACAAATTCTCTAAACGAATATCTTTAAACCTTATGAAGCTATCTCTAAATTCAACTCGGTGCAAAATGTATGACACATGAAAATATGTTAAAATAGTTTTGTTTAAAATTGTATATTGGTATTTGTGTAAAATATATATTTTTAATATTTTTTACAATAAAATATACTATTGGTCAATTAACAATATAGTAAAGGATACGTCTTGTTCCGAATTTGAGTTTTAAATGGGTGAGAAGAGCGTATATTCTAATAATATGACTTATTCCCGACCTCAATATTAGTCTGAATTTCGGTACAGAAATTTCGGTTACAAATTTTTTTTTAAAAATGTCTAACATTTACTGTTAACTATTTTGTCTAATTCAAATTAAAATTTTAAGCCGGCAGAGAAATGGACCAAAATGGTGTCAACTCGCGTCATGTCATCAATTGCTGAATCCTTTTAGATTTGATAAATAAGTAACAACAAAAGTGTCTTTGTCTCCGCTCCATGGGTTTACCACTTTTATAGTTTGTAAAAATGGAAAATATGACAAATCCCGCCGTACATTGCGTGACATATTTAATTATATATCAATATAGAAAATAATAAATTAGTAATTTTTTTCTTGTAATAAAAAACGATTCCATCAATCTTTTTGTTGTTTACTTTGGCTTTGAATTCAAAAAATTGCCATGAAAGCATTATAGAGGATTTAAAGTGTAATTATTTTCTCAGTTATTGCATTGTCAACCAGAAGAGACGTTCTTATTTGCGTAGACACAATGATTAATGAGACCAATTTGATTATTTTTTATTATTGAAATGGAAAAAAAAAAGAGTAAAATTGAAGGAAGAGAAAATAAAAAACATACGGAAAGAATAGATAATCATAACATATTTTATATTGTTTTTAAAGATGAGATTGCCTTCTATATCTTTTAGATGGGAAAATCTAAAATCATTATTGAATTGTAATTCAATAATTATGTATGTATGTATGTATGTATGTATGTATGTATGTATGTATGTAATGTTAAAATGATCCGAGGGAGCACTTTAAGGTCTGCCTTTTTTTTAAGCTAAAAAGTGGCTTTCCCCGTAAAGGGAAATCTTTATAAAGCATAATCGCTTGTTTTAGATTGCTTTTGTTTGGTCTTTTTTGGCATTATCCGCAATTATTGCTAATTCTTCAGACGCGCGTGCTTTTCACCTCTTTAGATTCTCTTACTCACTGGTCCAACGGCCACTCCACTCTCCGACAATTGGACAGCGTATTCCACGCGCATCTGCGCGCGTGAGACTCATGCCGCATGACTCGTCACGGTTCACACAAGTCACGAGCTTTGTGCTCTCTTTTTCTGGTCTCTGTTTTTTCCATTTGAAAAAAAATAAAAATTAGATTTATATAAATATTGATCGCTATTTATTTTCATTTTTTAGCAATTACTAACCACTCTTAAAAATAAAATTCGATTTATAAAAATTTATATTATCTTTCCCAAATTTCCTACGTAATTTTGTATGTACCCGTGAACCATTTAATGAAGCAAAGAACAAGATAAACACCAATTATTTTTGTCTGCATTTATTTTTGGTAGGAAATATTTGGCATAGACCCATCAAAATGCGTGGCCTTTGCCGATTACATGGGGTTTGTCCGAGTGAAAGTGACGTGGAGATTTCCCATATACGCACCAAATCTCGTAGTTACATCTCATATTCAATAAATTAAATTAGCCATAAACACTCCTAGTGTTTGTTTGTTTATTTATTTATTTATTAAGCCTCTTTAAAAGAAATGAAAAGACCCCAAAGGCGAATTCGGTTCCCTAAGCCACCGTTTTCATCTTTGTCGTCATGTTCAACTATAAATAGCAACTTTTGTATTCACGCATATGTATATAATCACCAAAAATCCAACTAGAGATTTGAGGGCTCCTAACATAACATTCGTACGTGGAAAATCTAAGACAAATAACAAATGGACGGCCGAATCCACATATATATATATATATGCACATAGATGTATGTGTGTATGTATATATATGTATATACACATGAACCACGTGTACATATTTTGTCCCGACGTAAACAGTTTAATCTGGCTAAATACTCGGTGAGAGCTAATTAAAAAAATGATTTAAGTGATATATTATTTTTATTATTTTTATTACAACATTCTACATGTCGTTTCAATTTTATACGAGTCTTTGACAGATATTAGTTATAGAGATATCCTAATATAATATCGACCTATAAATCATGTCTGATATAACCAGAACAACACTAGTTATTGTTATTTATAACCATAAAAAATCATGTTACCATAAAAAAAAATATGCTCAAGTAAATTTATACATATAGAGATGATTTTACTGATAACTCGTACATAATGAAAATGTACGCTTTCTCAACCAAACGCCTTAAAGATATAGAATCCAAAATAAGATGTTTAATAAAACTCAAAATATTTCAAAAAAATATATAAAATTATGTATAAATTAACACCTGAAATGGGTTTTGGTTGCATCAAGTTTTGTGTGTGTATATATATATATATATATGCGTGTGTGTGTATATATATGTGTGTAAAGGAACTTACTTTTGGCATGAAAAGATTGACAAGGGTCAATTTTACAATTATGCCCGGAAAATAATTGCGATAAAGTTGGGTATGCTTGGGAGTTAGGCGCATGTCGAGAGAATTTTGGATTCGAGGCACCGAACAAAAGAGCTCAACACTAAAATGAGATTGAAAGGGAGGGGCAAAACAGGAAGGAATAATTGTAGGATCATGGATGCTTAATTAATATGTGATTAATTTGGGTTTTAGAGGCACAATCGTAATCAAGATTGTTGGAGCTTGTCTTCAGCAAAAGCCTCCAGACGAAGCGGAGGGTTTGAAAGCCTCGGATTCTCTCAGAGGCTTACGGAGGGTATTTCGGTCTTTGTGTAAGGGCGGATTAATGTGCCCTAGGGTTTGTGTTTTTTGGCTCAGACGGTGTTTTTCGTTTTCTGGAACTTTCTCTTCTCTCTCTCTCTCGACGAATCTGCGATTCGTGTTCTCCGGTGCCGGTGGTCGGTATCCGGTGGTCTCTCTCCGTTTGTAACCCTAGTAGACTGCTGATCCTCTTCCCGAGACGTAGGCACCGAGTTCTCTCGGTGCTGAACTCGTTATTCCGCTGTGTCGTTCTCTCTCGTTCTTGAGCGTCGGAGTGGTTACGGTGAGGTGTTCGTCGGGCAAATACTCTACAAGTGGTATCAAGAGCCTGGTTGAGGCGAGTTCTGGTGGTTTCATCGGCGATTCGAAGCCGAGGTAAGATCTGCTACGTTTTTTTTTCTGGATCTGAACTTTCTGATCGGTGTGCGAGGTGTTTCAGGCGTCTGAAACTAAGTCGAAAGAACCATCCCGTGTGAGATCGGCGGTCTGCACCGGTGGGAGAAGCTCAGATCGGCGGCGAAGAAAGGTAGGTTTTCCGGATCTGTCTCGGACTGAGTTACTCAGTCGAGTACAGAGTCCAAGGAGGTGAGTTCGCTCAATTTGGTTAGATCTAGGGTTCTGGGGGGGAGAAACCGGTGAAAACCGGTGGTTTCCGGAGAGTCTTGGCCGTGACTCGTTCGAGTCACGACTGAGTTGTCTTCGGGGTTGAGTCAACTACCGTGTTGACTCGGGTTAACTCGGCGGCTTCCGCGTTCCGAATTAGGGTTTTCGGATCTGATCCGGTTTAGCCGGTTCAACCGAAATTGTCTAATTGAACCGGTTTCGATTTAAAATCGGACCGGTTTAGTCGGGTTAGGTCAAACGTTGACCAATTTCTGGTCAACAGTTGACCGGGTTAGGAAAACCGGATCGGTTCAGGTCAATTGGACCGGTTCAGGTCCGGTTTGGGGTCAATTGGACCGGTTCAGACCGGTTCGAGTCAATTTAGGTCCGGTTCGGGATAACCCAGACCGGTTTAGGTCAATCTAGGACCGGTTTAGGACAATAGAGTCCGGTTTAGGTCAATTTAGATCGGGATTGGGCCGGTTTTAGGTCTGATTAGGTCTGATTTGTCTGATTAGGGCTGGGTTTGTCTGGTTTAGGGTCTGTATCGATCAGAACAGGTCTAGATTGGTCGGTTTAGGGTCAGGATTGTCTGATTAGGACTTAAATTGGTTGGTTTTAGGTCTGATTGGTTCGATTGGGTTAGATAGAGTCCGGTTAGGCCTGAAATAGGAGGATTTGGCTGAACTAGGTGAGTGAGAAGTCGGTATTAGGGTTAAAATCAATAGGTACAGGTCTGTTAGGGTTGATTTTAGGCTAGATCAGGTCTGATCAGATTTAATTAGGTCGGTTCAGACTTAGTTTAGATCTGATTAGGTTAATTCAAGTTTGATCAGGGGTAGGTAAGTCAATATTGGGCTGATTTAGGTCTGATTAGGACTTAGGGGGACAGAATAGACTCGATTTTAGGTCTGATCTAGGTTGGTTAGGTCAGTGTTAGCCTTGGGGTAGGTCTGATTAGACGTAATCAGGTCTTAGGTAGGCAGGTTTAGAGTCTATTAGGTCTGTTAGGTTGAAAAATACCTAGGTTTAGGTCCTCTTAGGATCGGTCTTACTCCTTAGGTCTGGTTTTAGGTGCTCCTAGGGTCGGGTTAGTCATTCCCAGGTTAGTTTCGTTCTGGGTAGGTCTAGTGCATCCTCGGGTTAGAGATTAGGTTTCCTATTAGTGATGTCTGCCCCTCTGTATCGCGGCCTTGACGTCGAGAAGTTCGACGGCAAGGGAGACTTCTCCTTATGGAAGGAGAAGATGTCCATTAGCTTAGAGATCTTAGGGTTAGGGGACACACTAGAGGATGATCCATCTACATGGGGGGTTGCTGATGAGGGGAGCCCACAAACTCCAGCTCGGGAAACCGAGGATTCGGGAGGTCTTACATCACTTTCCACCGGGTCACTAGGGCCCGGGGTTAAGGGATCGGGCACTCCGGCTCTCAAAGAGAGACAAGAAAGGAGTAGAAGGGCTAGGAACCCCGGGGCTAAGGGATCGGGCACTCCGGCTCTCAAAGAGAGACAAGAAAGGAGTAGAAGGGCTAGGAACCTCATAGTGCTTGCTCTAGCGGATCAGGTTCTAAGGAAGGTCATATCCGAAAGGACGGCCTTCGGAATCTGGAGGAAACTAGAGCGGTTGCACATAGAGCAATCTCTCCCCAATAGGATGTACCTCATGCAGAGGGTGTCAGGGTTTAGGATGGACAGCTCTAGGACAATAGAGGAGAATTTAGACATTTTCCAGAAACTATTGTCCGACCTTCACAGCCTAAATGTGAAGGTAGAGGAGGAGTATCAAGCAGTTTATCTGCTGAACTCCTTACCTCCTGCTTATGAGCAGCTGAGGGAAGTCCTGAAATATTCCCGAGCTACTATCTCGGTGGAGGAGGTGAAGGCCGCAGCTAGGATGAAGGAGCTAGAGCTTCTAGCTCAGGGTACCCTTACTCGGGGTACGGGGGAAGGATTAGTGGTCAAGGGCAAACCCGAGAAATCGGGTGGCGGGAAGAAGAAGGCCAAAGACCAGGTGGAGTGTTGGTATTGCGGCAAGAAGGGACATTATAAGAAGGAGTGTAGGTCCCGGAGGGCGAAGGAGGAGACCGAGGGTAAGGGGGTAGTAGCCTCGGTTCAGGAGTATGATTCGGAGGTACTTCTAGTATGCTCCGACTACTCCTCGGGTGGAGGTTCGGAGGTGAGGTCTCCACGTCTAGGTGGAGTTACCTCGGGTAGGAAGCTCAGGGGAAGGGGTGAGCGGGGGAATGCCATGTCACCGGGTAGAGTCGGTGAGGGTAGTAGCGCTAGGGGCGTTTCCTCTCGGGGTGGAGCACGTGCTTGCACGTGTTCCGAGCCTTCGGTAGAGTTCCTATAGGTCGACTAGGGGGTCTTCACAGGGTAAAACCCATGGGGAACCTTAGTCGGTAGGTGGGGTCCGGGGTAGAGGTCATAGGTCGCTTGATCTCTACGGGGATCAAGAGTTAGGTGTGTTAGTATGACTCAAGGTTGGTCTCGGGGCAGTCGGGGTAGACTCGGGGGACGGGTAGATGTCGGGGCGTGACCCTCGAGGGGCCATTGGTGAGGTATAGACTTCACCGGAGGGGGTCACTTAGACGGTCTAGGGAGTCATACTAGTCTAGGTCTTAGGTAACTTTCGGAAGCGGAGGTGTCGGGGGACACTCGCTTGGGTAGGTTAGGTGCGTCGTGTCACGCTGAGTTGTGTTTATGACACGCTCGGTAAGGACTCCTTTAGAAAGGTAGGTTCAATGCGCCTTGAACCATGCCCGGAGGGGGAGTTACATGGAAGTTACGGGATCGGCACTCTAGGGTTAGGCGTGTTTTGCTTGCTTCGTGTTTGTTTTGCAGGTTTTGCAGAAGAAGGTGGAGATTTGTTGGAGCTTGTCTTCAGCAAAAGCCTCCAGACGAAGCGGAGGGTTTGAAAGCCTCGGATTCTCTCAGAGGCTTACGGAGGGTATTTCGGTCTTTGTGTAAGGGCGGATTAATGTGCCCTAGGGTTTGTGTTTTTTGGCTCAGACGGTGTTTTTCGTTTTCTGGAACTTTCTCTTCTCTCTCTCTCTCGACGAATCTGCGATTCGTGTTCTCCGGTGCCGGTGGTCGGTATCCGGTGGTCTCTCTCCGTTTGTAACCCTAGTAGACTGCTGATCCTCTTCCCGAGACGTAGGCACCGAGTTCTCTCGGTGCTGAACTCGTTATTCCGCTGTGTCGTTCTCTCTCGTTCTTGAGCGTCGGAGTGGTTACGGTGAGGTGTTCGTCGGGCAAATACTCTACAAAGATTAATGGTTATAGTTTGACTCCTTAATTATTTATCTTTAAAAAAAAAAGCCATGTCACCACCACTAATCTTGTCTGTTCTTGACCAATTTACCACGACAAACACACCCCTGTAGTGTCACTAACACGACAAAGACGTCCCGCAAAAGCTCTATCTCTCACACATAATCATATCATCTTTAAACTCTTAATCTTTTTTTATTTTTATTTAATTTCACGGTCCTATTCATTGTCTATAATCACCACTAATTACGTAACCGAGGTAACGGCATTCATGGGATGGAGTATATAACAAAATTAATACATACTTTTTTTGTACTTAATTTTTTATATAATGAATATTTTTTATATATGTTGTAGCCCGCAGGATATATCATTACGTGAATAAATAACATGAAATTGTTGGTAATTATAGACTAAAATCATACCGAACAATATATATATATATATATATATATATATATGTATATATGGACTAAAAAAAATATCAAGATTTGTAAAAAGAATTTTTTTTTAAAAAGGAACAAAATTGGGAGGTCAAATCGTGAACCTTTTTTCCGTATTGAGAAGGGGAGGAAGAGTTATGTCACTCGCTTTTCTTTGGACTTATCTTCTTCTCCGAGCGCAATCCCCTGCAACGCCGCCCACGGCGTTATCACCGCGTTCTGAGATTTGATTTGTTGATGACGTGGCCCAATGAGAAGTTGACACATTACCAGAGAGTGAGGCAAGCGGGACCGGCGATTGGGTTTACTCGTGTCTCTATCTCTCGCTTTTGGCTTAGCCGGTCTTACGGTGTGCTCGCCGCAGGGGATCCATCTCGGATTAGGTTCGCGATTATCATCTTCATTAGTCTTCCTTGTTGTTCTTTCAACATAAAAATAATTTTATATTTTTATACTTTAAAATATATATAGTATTATCATATAATTTTATTTTATTTTATTTAAATCTATTTTTTTATTAACAAGAAATTTCAAACTCCATATAAACTGTAAAATGACTTATATTGAGAAACTTGGGAAATATATTTTGCAAATATTTGTAAAAAATTCTTTTACAAATAGACACTGGTGTTTGAAATACAAAATATATTGTAATTAATAAAAATGAGTTCGTAAATATAATTTGTACATGTATTAGTTTCTAACAATATTCTAAAACCTAAATATAGTCGTATCGTCTAGGCGGGAAGATAGTTCTTTCTTGTTTACAAATGCATACAAAACTTAGTCAGTGTGGGATAGATTGATAGTAAAAAGAGTATACAAAACTTCATATAAAAAAAATTGAATTTTGCTGCGATAATTAATTGAAGTGTTTAGACACAGAAATATTGATTTATAGGAAGAACAATGTTTATTTTTCTTAAAAATAACTACGTTTTTTTTAAAAAAAAAAATGGGTGTAGAAAAAATGCTGAAAATATATCATACGGAATGATTAAGATTTCGTAATATTTTTTTTTCGTGTAATAATTCGAAATCGTTTTAAAAGTACACAAAATCTCAATGGTCAACAATTTTGTTTTGTCTGTAGCAGGTCTGAAAATATTATATTATATTGTAATGATGAATGATAATTGAGACAATTTCATTAAAAAGGGAAAAAGATTAAAGGAGGCTTTGTGAATTGCGATCGAGAATATCAGATGTGCAAAATAAAGTAGAAAACATATAAAAACCTTATCGCATTCATCTATTATCTCTCATAAGTAACATTGTCTTCCATTAACGAATGATCTAAAATTCTATCCCATTATTAAGTTGACCTGCCTTGGCCATCATTCATTGTATCTTTAGAAACAGTCCATATGATATTATGTCAAATCTTATAATTAGAGAGCAAAAATACTGTTTTTTAATTTAAATATTTTTAAAAAAGGGGGTAAAAAGAAGAGATCTTTCTCCAGGGCCATAGAGAATCTATGCTCACCACATGTGTATTTGATCCTTCACACTTAGAGGTGTCAAAACGAGCCCGGCTCGCGAGCTGGCTCGTGGCTCGCCAGAAAACGAGCGATCTGAGCCGTAATTTTTTCAGATCGTTAAAAAACGAGCCTAACGAGCCAGAGCTCATTGAACACGTGTTCAATGATCC